>NC_092712.1:196335431-196450431 GCF_047496885.1 Scyliorhinus torazame | reverse complement strand
TGGCTGAATGGCCTCCTTCTGCACTGTAGATTCTATGAATTATCCAGCAGCCAATGAACTCTGCCTCTGGACAGCCAGTTTGTTTACAGAAGTAAGTTACATTGATTTCCTTCCCTCCCCCAATTTCCTCAGTTAAAGTCTGATGCCCCCTTTCATTCTCCTCAGCAGATCTTAAATGCTTTGCAGGAGATACTTACTGCTCATCCCTTGCTCGCAGTAATGGTTCAGAAGAGGGAAGCTGCAAGCAGGTGATTAGGGAGCAGAGGCAGCTCCACAATGGTGCCAATCAGCTCATGCTTGGAATCGACTGATACAAGAAACTCCGTGGTGGGCACATTACCTGATTGTTAAAGTGAAATACTTACGGGGCTTAGAGTCATAGTCATACTACATAGGAAGAAGCCTTTCCACCTATCAGGGGTCTATGCCTGCAATCAAGAACCTATCTGCTCTAATCCCATTTTCCAGCACTTGGTCCGTAGCCTTGTGGTGTGCATCTTTGTTGCCAAGAGGTTGGTTGCTATATAGGTGGACCTGAAGAGGAATAGGTTTGGAGACCTGATGTGACCGCCTCTGATTCTTCTGCTGCTGTGATCGCAAAAGGGCACTTGAGGGCAATAAACCTCCTGGGCTATGGAGATAGAGGAAGGAAATGGGACTGACTGGATTGATATTTAAAGAGCTGGTGTGATCTTGGTTGACTGAATGGCCTCCTATGCTGTTATTGCTCTATGGGCAGACATACCATGTATTAACACTGGTGACTTTGGTGAATGACAACTAACCAATTAATAGCAGGATAATTAATGATTTCAAAAAAACTGCTGAGGACATGGAATCTGATCATCAAGACTATGCAAGTCAAAGTCCTGTGGAGCAAGATAAATCAAAACATTCTGATACAATTTCAGCATACGTTTGACTGCTTAATTTCTCAGTCCATATTGAAGGATGAAGCTATATTGAAGGATGAAGCAAGAAACTAAGTGATATTTCTGTTATCATTTTGGATCTCAACTTTGATCGAGACTGCTGCAGGCAAAACGTTTGGTTAACTTTTATTAAACATCTAACTATAAGGTTTAGCATGAGACTTCACATAGAACTATCACACCCCATACTCGCTTGTCCTGTGCTCTTGCATCACTGTCCCAGATGGTTGTAGTTACATATTTAACATTCCTTTATTTATACTACAAGGTGAAACAGCATAGACCCACATTTTCCCACCTTTTGAAAGCATAAACAAAAAATTATGCAAATAATTGCTTTGCATATTTGCCTGGCTCTCTCTTCCTCTCTCTCTCTCTTCATCTCTCTCTCTCTCTCTCTCTTCATCTCTCTCTCTCGCTCTCGTTCACCTCTCTCGCTCTCTCTCTCTCTCTCTCGTTCACCTCTCTCTCTCTCGTTCACCTCTCTCTCTCTCGTTCACCTCTCTCTCTCGTTCACCTCTCTCTCTCTCGTTCATCTCTCTCTCTCTCTCTCGTTCCCTCATTTTCCCCCCCCCTCGTTCCCTCATTTCCCCCCCCTCGTTCCCCCCTCTCGTTCCCTCGTTCCCCCCTCTCGTTCCCTCGTTCCCCCCTCTCGTTCCCTCGTTCCCCCCTCTCGTTCACTCGTTCCCCCCTCTCGTTCCCTACTCGTTCCCCCCTCTCTCTCACTCGTTCCCCCCTCTCTCTCACTCGTTCCCCCCTCTCTCTCACTCGTTCCCCCCTCTCACTCGTTCCCCCCTCTCTCTCACTCGTTCCCCCCCTCTCTCTCACTCGTTCCCCCCTCTCTCTCACTCGTTCCCCCCTCTCTCTCACTCGTTCCCCCCTCTCTCTCACTCGTTCCCCCCCTCTCTCTTACTCGTTCCCCCCTCTCTCTCACTCGTTCCCCCCCTCTCTCTCACTCGTTCCCCCCTCTCTCTCACTCGTTCCCCCCTCTCTCTCACTCGTTCCCCCCTCTCTCTCACTCGTTCCCCCCCTCTCTCTCACTCGTTCCCCCCCTCTCTCTCACTCGTTCCCCCCCCTCTCTCTCACTCGTTCCCCCCCCTCTCTCTCACTCGTTCCCCCCCTCTCTCTCACTCGTTCCCCCCCCTCTCTCTCACTCGTTCCCCCCCCTCTCTCTCACTCGTTCCCCCCCCCTCTCTCTCACTCGTTCCCCCCCTCTCTCTCACTCGTTCCCCCCCCCCTCTCTCTCACTCGTTTCCCCCCCTCTCTCTGCCTTTCATCATCTGTCCTAATACCTCCTTGTGCCTCGGTCATTTTATTTTACAATATTCCTTTGAAACGCTTAATGCTATATAAATATAAGCTATTTTGAAATAAGTGGGAACATAAATAATCCTAATAATGGTGGACCGAATTGGTTTGCCTCCCATTCACTGTATGTCCTGGTCTCTGATCCTGTAGTCACTGCGGACCCTTCCTCTTTCGAACTCTCCAACTTGCAGCTCCTTTGTGATCCACCCTCCTGCTAATCCGTTCTCCCATTGAACCTAGGGAATCTCCCTGAATCTCCTGCTCGCCACTTCCCTCTCCTGAACTTTCTCTGTGAGCAAAGTCTCTGGACATGACCGGCAGGAGGAGCAACTCCCCCCCCCCCCCCCCCCCCCCCACCCAAAGTAAAATCAGCAGGGAAGTGGCCTTGCTTATTCCACCTCCACTCCTGTTGTGGGCATGGAAGCCGCTCCCCTTGGCTTTAAAACTCGAGTCGGGGTGGAAAGGGAGAGCTGCCCTCAAAGTGATGGTAAGGAAAGAGCTGAGCCGAGAAAATGCTAGATGGTGGTAGCATTGCTTTTCCCTCTGGGGGGGTTTTACTCCCCCTCAAAAGTGGCAGACACTGAACCCAGCATCCTTCAGCAGCACAGTGGTTAGCACAGGTGCTTCACAGCTCTATGTTCCCAGGTTCAATTCATGGCTTGGGTCACTTGTCTGTGTGGAGTCTGAACGTGTCTCTTCCCCCCCCCCCCCCCCCCCTGGTGTCTGTGTGGGTTCCTCTGAACGCACCAGTTTCCTCCCAAAGATGTGAGTGTTAGGTGGATTGGCCATGCTAAATTGCCCTCCGTGTCCAAAAAAGGACGTGGGGTTACTGGGTTATGGGGAGAGGGTGGAGGCGTGGGCTTGAGTAGGGTGCTCTTTTCGCAGACTCGATGGGCTGAATGGCCTCCTTCTGCACTGTAGATTCTATGAATTATCCAGCAGCCAATGAACTCTGCCTCTGGACAGCCAGTTTGTTTACAGAAGTAAGTTACATTGATTTCCTTCCCTCCCCCAATTTCCTCAGTTAAAGTCTGATGCCCCCTTTCATTCTCCTCAGCAGATCTTAAATGCTTTGCAGGAGATACTTACTGCTCATCCCTTGCTCGCAGTAATGGTTCAGAAGAGGGAAGCTGCAAGCAGGTGATTAGGGAGCAGAGGCAGCTCCACAATGGTGCCAATCAGCTCATGCTTGGAATCGACTGATACAAGAAACTCCGTGGTGGGCACATTACCTGATTGTTAAAGTGAAATACTTACGGGGCTTAGAGTCATAGTCATACTACATAGGAAGAAGCCTTTCCACCTATCAGGGGTCTATGCCTGCAATCAAGAACCTATCTGCTCTAATCCCATTTTCCAGCACTTGGTCCGTAGCCTTGTGGTGTGCATCTTTGTTGCCAAGAGGTTGGTTGCTATATAGGTGGACCTGAAGAGGAATAGGTTTGGAGACCTGATGTGACCGCCTCTGATTCTTCTGCTGCTGTGATCGCAAAAGGGCACTTGAGGGCAATAAACCTCCTGGGCTATGGAGATAGAGGAAGGAAATGGGACTGACTGGATTGATATTTAAAGAGCTGGTGTGATCTTGGTTGACTGAATGGCCTCCTATGCTGTTATTGCTCTATGGGCAGACATACCATGTATTAACACTGGTGACTTTGGTGAATGACAACTAACCAATTAATAGCAGGATAATTAATGATTTCAAAAAAACTGCTGAGGACATGGAATCTGATCATCAAGACTATGCAAGTCAAAGTCCTGTGGAGCAAGATAAATCAAAACATTCTGATACAATTTCAGCATACGTTTGACTGCTTAATTTCTCAGTCCATATTGAAGGATGAAGCTATATTGAAGGATGAAGCAAGAAACTAAGTGATATTTCTGTTATCATTTTGGATCTCAACTTTGATCGAGACTGCTGCAGGCAAAACGTTTGGTTAACTTTTATTAAACATCTAACTATAAGGTTTAGCATGAGACTTCACATAGAACTATCACACCCCATACTCGCTTGTCCTGTGCTCTTGCATCACTGTCCCAGATGGTTGTAGTTACATATTTAACATTCCTTTATTTATACTACAAGGTGAAACAGCATAGACCCACATTTTCCCACCTTTTGAAAGCATAAACAAAAAATTATGCAAATAATTGCTTTGCATATTTGCCTGGCCCCTAAATGGGGCAAGCCCTCATAAATTGATATGTTAAACATGTTTTGTCCATAAAATATTTGACTTTGGTACAAAAAAAAGACAAGTACCGTGGATGCCAGAATCTGGAACAAAACATTGAATGTTGAAAAGCTCAGCAGGTCTGGTGGCATCTGTCGGGAGATGAAACCGAGTCAACATTTCTGAAGTACAAATTCTGCAAATCACATAACTGGCAAATTCAAGTGCAAGATAAGTCCCTACACATCTAATCCAGTCCAATGATACAGAATATAAATTACAAATGAAATATATAAATTACTACTATTATATAGAAAATTAAAACAGGACCTGCTTTACTGTTAGACTTAATGTGCCTATTCAGTTGCCTATTTACTCACATCAGCAGTAAGCGATGTGACCTAATATTTAGTATCATGACCATTCTTCTAAAATTGGAACCAATTTTGCAAGGCTGAGGATAATATTCCTTTCTGCAATATGGTGCATCTGGGAACCAGTGATCTCAATGAAGTTGGGTGGTGTAAAGCCATCAAAAATAAACTGACCTAACGGCTCCATTGAATTTTTTTCCTCTTTCTTCCTTCCTTCCTTCCTCCCACCAATTAAGTCACAATTTTGTCCCAGTTAAGTGCCAATCTGAAGCTCTTTTTAAAAAAAAAAAAAAAAATATATATATATATTTTCCTTTTATGCTGTTGCCAATCCATCATTTGGGGAATGGAAATAGTTATCCTCCTCACATCATAGAGGATTTCCCTTGGTTCCAGGATAAAGGCTATAAATAGATACTGTATGAATTGCCAAAAGTTTTCTTAATGCAAAGGTCTGGGTTACTGAGCGATATTAAGCCATGTCTGGTACAGATGGAAGTGTTTATTTTTAACAAACTCTAGTTTATCTCTGTGCTGTTTGAATCTTGGGGCTCTGTACCACATGTATAGTAACGTTATGTCATTGTAATCCCTTAGTCCAGGCAACATGGTCCCTTTTGTGCTCTCTTCTTATTTTTGTACGTTTTCCTGTTCACATTTTCCTTTTGGGAAGGAATAAACGTGGTTTGGTGACTCTCCTAAATCAGGATTTGAAATGAAATGAAAATCGCTTATTGTCACGAGTAGGCTGCAAATGAAGTTACTGTGAAAAGCCCCTCGTCGCCACATTCTGGCGCCCGTACCAGTTCGGGGAAGCTGGTACGGGAATCGAACCGTGCTGCTGACCTGCCTTGCTCTGCTTTAAAAGCCAGCGATTTAGCCCTGTGCTAAACCAGCCCCCAACAAATTTGAAATTTGTGCAAAATTAATGGATGCAAAAAATGTAAACTGTAGACCTTTCTTGCCACATAATCGGGCCTATGATAACCAAAAGCTCGGGTCTCAACAGACTAGCCACTTTTGTAAAACATTTAACATCATGTTCTATTGGGAAGTTGATTCTTTGGAAAGGTTTTAAGGAAAACAGACTTCAATTTATTAGGCATGTTTCATAACTTCAGCATGTTCCAAAGCACTTTCCAGCCAATGAACTACTTTTACAGTGTATTCACCAATGTAGGAAATGTGGAAGCCATTTTGCACACATCACTGTCTCACATCAAGCAATACATTAATGATCAGATTATCTATTTGTTTTTAATTGATTTTTAGAGAGACTCCAGGGGGAACTCTCCTGTTTCTCATATAGTGGAGTGAGATCTTTTATGTTTTTCTGATTCAATGTCTCAAATGAAAGATAGCCTCTCCACTGGAGCAGCATTCATTTACCTTGGTACTTGTCATCCCAGATCATCTTCTCAAGTCTTTGGAGAGATGTTTTGGCCAAAAGGCCAAAATTCTATTTACCTTCCTTATTACCTGCTGCACCCCCATGCTAATTTTCTGTGATTCATGCATGAGGGCACCCAGATGCAGAGGGCAGTAGAGCGGAGATGCTGATTGGCTGTTGTGGGGGAAATTTGCATACCTCCGTTGTGGTCACCCTAACTTGAAGGTGGTTTGTGGAGGAGCTGTTGTCAAGTTACACTTAAACCCGAAACACTTCTTCAGTGTTTCCCTCCCTACCCCCTCCTCTAACCAAAAAAAAACCAACCGCTGTAAAGATCAAGAGGAAGGCTCGAGGGCAGGTAGATGTAGAAAGAAATTGAACCGTGACGTCACAGCCTGCAGGTAAAGGATTGGCTGGTGACTGGTAAGTAGTTTGTCTTTTATTTTCCCTCGGGTGTTATCGTGCGGGGTGCAGAGGTTGCTGAGTGAGTGCTTGCTAAGAAGGGGAGTGAATAACAGGTAAGCTATTTCTTTTTTTATCTAGAGGGGATGGCAGGGAAGGTAGTGCAATGTTCCTCCTGCAGAATATTTGAGGTGAGGGACGCCGTCTGTGTCCCTGCTGATTTCATCTGTGGGAAGTGCACCCATCTCCAGCTCCTCAGAAACCGCGTTAGGGAACTGGAGCTGGATGGAACTTCGGATCATTTGGGAGGCAGAGGTGGTCATAGATAGAAGCTTCAGGGTTGTAGTTACTCCGAAGAATAAAGATAGGTGGGTGACGGTGAGAGGGGCTGGGAGGAAGCAGTCAGTACAGGGATCCCCTGTGGTTGTTTCCCCTTAGTAACAAGTATACCGCTTGTATACTGTTGGGGGACGACGACTTACCAGGGCTAAGCCATGAGGTATAGGTATCTGGCACAGTCTGTCCCTGTTTCTCAGAAGGGAAGGGGGGAGAGGAGTAGAGCATTAGTCATTGGAGACTCCATAGTTAGGGGGATAGATAGGAGATTCTGTGGGAACGAGAGAGACTCTCGGTTGGTGTATTGCCTCCCAGGTGCCAAGGTGCGTGATGTCTCGGATCGTGTTTTCGGGATCCTTAAGGGGGAGGGGGAGCAGCCCCAAGTCGTGGTCCACATAGGTACCAATGACATAGGTAGGAAAAGGGATAGGGACGTAAGGCAGGAATTCAGGGAGCTAGGGTGGAAACTTAGATCGAGAACAAACAAAGTTATTATCTCTGGGTTGTTACCCGTGCCATGTGCTAGCGAGACGAGGAATAGGGAGAGAGAGGAGTTGAACACGTGGCTACAGGGATGGTGCAGGAGGGAGGTTTCAGATTTCTGGATAATTGAGGCTCATTCTGGGGTCGGTGGGACCTCTACAAACGGGATGGTCTACACCTGGACCAGAGGGGTACCAATATCCTGGGGGGGAAATTTGCTAATGCTCTTCGGGAGGGTTTAAACTAGTTCAGCATCGGCTTGGGAACCTGAATTGTAGCTCCAGTATACCGGAGGTTGAGAGGAATTAGGTCATGAGTAGTCGATTTCAGCGGGAGCGGAGCAGGTTAGTCAATTTCAGCGGGAGCAGTGCGGAAGTGATTTCTGGGAGGTAAGTCTCGTCTTTAAAAACACTTGTCTTTGCAGGAGCAGGCCAGTCGATTTCAGCGGGAGCGGAGCAGGTTAGTCAATTGGTGTGAGGTAAGTACCATATTTTATTTTAAAAAAAAAAAAAAAAAAAATTAATTTAGTTGTTAGCCAGATCTTGGTAGAAAGTTAGAGGGATGGCAGGGAAGGGAGTGCAATGTTCCTCCTACAGGATGTTTGAGGTGAGGGATGCCGTTAGTGTCCCTGCTGATTTTACCTGCAGGAAGTGCTGCCATCTCCAGCTCCTCCAAGACCGAGTTAGGGAACTGGAGCTGGAGTTGGAAGAACTTCGGATCATTCGGGAGGCAGAGGGGGTCATAGATAGCAGCTTCAGGGAATTAGTTACACCAAAGATTGGAGATAGGTGGGTAACTGTAAGAGGGACTGGGAAAAAGCAGTCAGTGCAGGGATCCCCTGCGGTCGTTCCCCTGAGAAACAAGTATACCGCTTTGGATACTTGTGGGGGGGACGACTTACCAGGGGTAAGCCATGGGGTACGGGCCTCTGGCACGGAGTCTGTCCCTGTTGCTCAGAAGGGAAGGGGGGAGAGGAGCAGAGCATTAGTAATTGGGGACTCGATAGTCAGGGGCACAAATAGGAGATTTTGTGGTAGCGTGAGAGACTCACGTTTGGTATGTTGCCTCCCAGGTGCAAGGGTACGTGATGTCTCGGATCGTGTTTTCCGGGTCCTTCGGGGGGAGGGGGAGCAGCCCCAAGTCGTGGTCCACATTGGCACTAACGACATAGGTAGGAAAGGGGACAAGGATGTCAGGCAGGCTTTCAGGGAGCTAGGATGGAAGCTCAGAACTAGAACAAACAGAGTTGTTATCTCTGGGTTGTTGCCCGTGCCACGTGATAGTGAGCTGAGGAATAGGGAGAGAGAGCAATTAAACACGTGGCTACAGGGATGGTGCAGGCGGGAGGGATTCAGATTTCTGGATAACTGAGGCTCTTTCTGGGGCAGGTGGGACCTCTACAGACCGGATGGTCTACATCTGAACCTGAGGGGCACAAATATCCTGGGGGGGAGATTTGTTGGTGCTCTTTGGGGGGGTTTAAACTAATGCAGCAGGGGCATGGGAACCTGGATTGTAGTTTTAGGGTAAGGGAGAATGAGAGTATAGAGGTCAGGAGCACAGATTTGACGTCGCAGGAGGGGGCCAGTGTTCAGGTAGGTGGTTTGAAGTGTGCCTACTTCAATGCCAGGAGTATACGAAACAAGGTAGGGGAACTTGCAGCATGGGTTGGTACCTGGGACTTCGATGTTGTGGCCATTTCGGAGACATGGATAGAGCAGGGACAGGAATGGATGTTGCAGGTTCCGGGGTTTAGGTGTTTTAGTAAGCTCAGAGAAGGAGGCAAAAGAGGGGGAGGTGTGGCGCTGTTAGTCAAGAGCAGTATTACGGTGGTGGAGAGGATGCTAGATGGGGACTCCTCTTCCGAGGTAGTATGGGCTGAGGTTAGAAACATGAAAGGAGAGGTCACACTGTTGGGAGTCTTCTATAGGCCTCCAAATAGTTCTAGGGATGTAGAGGAAAGGATGGCGAGGAGGATCCTGGATAAGAGCGAAAGTAACAGGGTAGTTATGGGAGACTTTAACTTTCCAAATATTGACTGGAAAAGATATAGTTCGAGTACATAGATGGGTCGTTTTTTGTACAGTGTGTGCAGGAGGGTTTCCTGACACAATATGTTGACAGGCCAACAAGAGGCGAGGCCACGTTGGATTTGGTTTTGGGTAATGAACCAGGCCAGGTGTTTGATTTGGAGGTAGGAGAGCACTTTGGGGACAGTGACCACAATTCGGTGACGTTTACGTTAATGATGGAAAGGGATAAGTATACACCGCAGGGCAAGAGTTATAGCTGGGGGAAGGGCAATTATGATGCCATTAGACGTGACTTGGGGGGGAAAAGGTGGAGAAGTAGGCTGCAAGTGTTGGGCACACTGGATAAGTGGAGCTTGTTCAAGGATCAGCTACTGCGTGTTCTTGATAAGTATGTACCGGTCAGGCAGGGAGGAAGGCGTCGAGCGAGGGAACCGTGGTTTACCAAAGTGGAATCTCTTGTTAAGAGGAAGAAGGAGGCCTATGTGAAGATGAGGTGTGAAGTTTCAGTTGGGGCGATGGATAGTTACAAGGTAGCGAGGAAGGATTTAAAGAGAGATCTAAGACGAGCAAGGAGGGGACATGAGAAGTATTTGGCAGGAAGGATCAAGGAAAACCCAAAAGCTTTCTATAGGTATGTCAGGAATAAGCGAATGACTAGGGAAAGAGTAGGACCCGTCAAGGACAGGGATGGGAAGTTGTGTGTGGAGTCTGAAGAGATAGGCGAGAATATTTTTCGTCAGTATTCACTCAGGAAAAAGATAATGTTGTGGAGGAGAATGCTGAGCTCCAGGTAAATAGATTAGATGGCATTGAGGTATGTAGGGAAGAGGTGTTGGCAATCCTGGACAGGCTGAAAATAGATAAGTCCCCGGGTCCTGATGGGATTTATCCTAGGATTCTCTGGGAGGCCAGGGAAGAGATTGCTGGACCTTTGGCTTTGATTTTTATGTCATCATTGGCTACAGGAATAGTGCCAGAGGACTGGAGGATAGCAAATGTGGTCCCTTTGTTCAAAAAGGGGAGCAGAGACAACCCCGGTAACTATAGACTGGTGAGCCTCACGTCTGTAGTGGGTAAAGTCTTGGAGGGGATTATAAGAGACAAGATTTATAATCATCTAGATAGGAATAATATGATCAGGGATAGTCAGCATGGCTTTGTGACGGGTAGGTCATGCCTCACAAACCTTATCGAGTTCTTTGAGAAGGTGACTGAACAGGTAGACGAGGGTAGAGCAGTTGATGTGGTGTATATGGATTTCAGCAAAGCGTTTGATAAGGTTCCCCACGGTAGGCTGTTGCAGAAAATACGGAGGCTGGGGATTGAGGGTGATTTAGCGATGTGGATCAGAAATTGGCTAGCTGAAAGAAGACAGAGGGTGGTGGTTGAGGGGAAATGTTCAGAATGGAGTTCAGTTACAAGTGGAGTACCACCAGGATCTGTTCTGGGGCCGTTGCTGTTTGTCATTTTTATCAATGACCTAGAGGAAGGCACAGAAGGGTGGGTGAGTAAATTTGCAGACGATACTAAAGTCGGAGGTGTTGTCGATAGTGTGGAAGGATGTAGCAGGTTACAGAGGGATATAGATAAGCTGCAGAGCTGGGCTGAGAGGTGGCAAATGGAGTTTAATGTAGAGAAGTGTGAGGTGATTCACTTTGGAAGGAATAATAGGAATGCGGAATATTTGGCTAATGGAAAAGTTCTTGAAAGTGTGGATGAGCAGAGGGATTTAGGTGTCCATGTACATAGATCCCTGAAAGTTGCCACCCAGGTTGATAGGGTTGTGGAAGAAGGCCTATGGAGTGTTGGCCTTTATTGGTAGAGGGATTGAGTTCCGGAGTCAGGAGGTCCTGTTGCAGCTGTACAGAACTCTGGTACGGCCGCATTTGGAGTATTGCGTACAGTTCTGGTCACCGCATTATAGGAAGGACGTGGAGGCTTTGGAGCGGGTGCAGAGGAGATTTACCAGGATGTTGCCTGGTATGGAGGGAAAATCTTATGAGGAAAGGCTGATGGACTTGAGGTTGTTTTCGTTGGAGAGAAGAAGGTTAAGAGGAGACTTAATAGAGGCATAGAAAATGATCAGGGGGTTGGATAGGGTGGACAGTGAGCGCCTTCTCCCGCGGATGGAAATGGCTGGCACGAGGGGACATAGCTTTAAACTGAGGGGTAATAGATATAGGTCAGAGGTAGGTTCTTTACGCAAAGAGTAGTGAGGCTGTGGAATGCCCTTCCTGCTACAGTAGTGAACTCGCCAACATTGAGGGCATTTAAAAGTTTATTGGATAAACATATGGATGATAATGGCATAGTGTAGGTTAGATGGCTTTTGTTTCGGTGCAACATCGTGGGCCGAAGGGCCTGTACTGCGCTGTATCGTTCTATGATCTATGAGTAAGGTTTCAAAGTTGCAGGAGTGTGCAGGCAGGAAGGAGGTTTAAAGTGTCTTCTTCAATGCCAGGTGCATCCGGAATAGAACATAGAACATTACAGCGCAGTACAGGTCCTTAGGCCCTCGATGTTACGCCAATCTGTGAAACCACTCTAAAGCCCATCTACACTTCACTTATAGTCCATAATTCTATCCAATGACCATTTGAATGCCCTTAGTGTTGGCGAGTCCACTACTGTTGCAGGCAGGGCATTCCACACCCGTGCTACTCTCTGAGTAAAGAACCTACCTCTGACATCTGTCTTATATCTATCTCCCCTCAATTTAAAGCTATGTCCCCTCGTGCTAGACATCACCATCCGAGGAAAAAGGCTCTCACTGTCCACCCTATCCAATCCTCTGATCATCTTGCATGCCTCAATTAAGTCACCTCTTAACCTTCTTCTCTCTAACGAAAACAGCCTCAAGTCCCTCGGCCTTTCCTCATAAGATCTTCCCTCCATACCAGGCAACATTCTGGTAAATCTCCTCTGCACCCTTTCCAATGATACCACATCCTTCCTATAATGCGGCGACCAGAATTGCACGCAATACTCCAAATGCGGCCGCACCAGAGTTTTGTACAGCTGCAACATGAACTCATGGCTCTGAAACTCATTCCTTCTGCCAGTAAAAGCTAGCACACTATACGCCTTCTTAACAACCCTCTCAACCTGGGTGGCAACTTTCGGGGATCTATGTGCATGGACACCAAGATCTCTCTGCTCATCCACACTGCCAAGAGTCTTACCATTAGCCGCGTTCTCTGTCTTCCTGTTATTCCTTCCAAAATGAAGCACCTCACACTTTTCTGCATTAAACTCCATTTGCCATCGCTCAGCGAAGCACTGCAGCTTTTCTATGTCCCTCTGTAACTTGTAACATCCTTCCGCACTGTCCACAACTCCACCGACTTTAGTGTCATCTGCAAATTTACTCACCCATCCTTCTACGCCCTCCTCCAGGACATTTATAAAAATGACAAACAGCAGTGGCCCCAAAATAGATCCTTGTGGTACACCACTAGTAACTGGACTCCAGTCTGAACATTTCCCATCAACCACCACCCTTTGTCTTCTTCCAGCTAGCCAATTTCTGATCCAAACTGCTAAATCTCCCTGAATCCCATGCCTCCGTATTTTCTGCAGTAGCCTACCGTGGGGAACCTTATCAAGTGCTTTACTGAAATCAATATACACATCAACTGCTTTACCCTCATCCACCTGTTTGGTCACCTTCTCAAAGAACTGAATAAGGTTTGTGAGGCACGACCTACCCTTCACAAAAACGTGTTGACTATCTCTAATCAAATTATTCCTTTCCAGATGATTATACATCCTATCTCTTACTCCAAGATTTTGCTCACTGGTCTATAGTTACCGGAGTTGTCTCTACTCACCTTCTTGAACAAGGGGGACAACATTTGCTATCCTCCAGTCTTCTGGCACTATTCCTATAGACAAAGATGACTTAAAGATCAAAGCCAAAGGCTCAGCAATCTCCTCCCTAGCTTCCCAAAGAATCCTAGGATAAATCCCATCCGGCCCAGGGGACTTATCTATTTTCACACTTTCTAGAATTGCTAACACCTCCTCCTTATGAACCTCAAGCCCTTCTAGTCTAGTAGCCTGAATCTCAGTATTCATAAGGTGGATGGAACTTGCGGCATGGGTTGGTACCTGGGACTTCGATGTTGTGGCCATTTCGGAGACATGGATAGGGCAGGGACAGGAATGGTTGTTGCAGGTGCCGGGGTTTAGATATTTCAGTAAGCTCGGGGAAAGTGGTAAAAGAGGGGGAGGGGTGGCATTGTTAGTCAAGGACAGTATTACAGTGGCAGAAAGGACGTTTGATGAGGACTCGTCTACTGAGGTAGTATGGGCTGAGGTTAGAAACAGGAAAGAAGAGGTCACCCTGTTGGGGTTTTTTTATAGGCTTCCGAAAAGTTCCAGAGATGTAGAGGAAAGGATTGCAAAGATGATTCTGGATAGGAACAAAAGCAACAGGGTAGATGTTATGGGGGACTTTAACTTTCCAAATATTGACTGGAAACGCTATAGTTCGAGTACTTTAGATGGGTCCGTTTTTGTCCAATGTGTGCAGGAGGGTTTCCTGACACAGTATGTAGATAGGCCAACGAGAGGCAAGGCCATATTGGTTTTGGTACTGGGTAATGAACCAGGACAGGTGTTAGATTTGGAGGTAGGTGAGCACTTTGGTGATAGTGGCCACATTTCGATTACGTTTACTTAAGTGATGGAAAGGGATAGGTATATACCGCAGGGCAAGAGTTATATCTGGGGGAAGGGCAATTATGATGCGATGAGGCAAGACTTGGGATGCATCGGATGGAGAGGAAAACTGCAGGGGTTGGCCACAATGGAAATGTGGAGCTTGTTCAAGGAACAGCTACTGTGTGTCCTTGATAAGTATGTACCTGTCAGGCAGGGAGGAAGTGGTCGAGCAAGGGAACCGTGGTTTACTAAAACAGTCAAAACACTTGTCAAGAGGAAGAAGGAGGCTTTTGTAAAGATGAGACATGAAGGTTCAGTTAGGGCGCTCGAAAGTTACAAGTTAGCTAGGAAGGACCTAAAGAGACAGCTACGAAGAGCCAGGAGGGGACATGAGAAGTCTTTGGCAGGTAGGATCAAGGATAAACCTAAAGCTTTCTGTAGATTTGTCAGGAATAAAAGAATGACTAAGGTAAGAGTAGGGCCAGTCAAGGACAGTAGTGGGACGTTGTGTGTGGAGTCCTAGGAGATAGAGGTGCTAAATGAATATTTTTCGTCAGTATTCACACAGGAAAAAGACAATGTTGTCGAGGAAACTACTGAGATTCGGGCTACTAGACTAGAAGGGCTTGAGGTTCATAAGGAGGAGGTGTTAGCAATTCTGGAAAGTGTGAAAATAGATAGGTCCCCTGGGCTGGATGGGATTTATCCTAGGATTCTCTGGGAAGCTAGGGAGGAGATTTCTGAGCCTTTTGGCTTTGATCTTTGAGTCATCTTTGTCTACAGGAATATTGCCAGAAGACTGGAGGATAGCAAATGTTGTCCCCTTGTTCAAGATGGGGAGTAGAGACAACCCCGGTAACTATAGACCAGTGAGCCTTACTTCTGTTGTGGGCAAAATCTTGGAAAGGTTTATCAGAGATGGGGTGTATAATCATCTGGAAAGGAATAATTTGATTAGAGATAGTCAACACAGTTTTGTGAAGGGTAGGCCGTGCCTCACAAACCTTATTCAGTTCTTTGAGAAGGTGACTAAACAGGTGGATGAGGGAAAAGCAGTTGATGTGATGTATATGGATTTCAGTAAAGCGTTTGATAATGTTCCCCACGGTAGGCTACTGCAGATAATACGGAGGCATGGGATTCCGGATAATTTAGCAGTTTGGATCAGAAATTGGTTAGCTGAAAGAAGACAAAGGGTGGTGGTTCATGGGAAGTGTTCAGACTGGAGTCCAGTTACTAGTGGTGTACCACAAGGGTCTGTTTTGGGGCCACTGCTGTTTGTCATTTTTATAAATGACCTGGAGGAGGGTGGAGAAGGATGGGCGAGTTAATTTGCAGATGACACTGAAGTCAGTGGAGTTGTGGACAGTGCGGAAGGATGTTACAAGTTACAGAGGGACATAGTAAAGCTGCAGTGCTGGGCTGAGAGGTGGCAAATGGAGTTTAATGCAGAAAAGTGTGAGGTGATTCATTTTGGAAGGAATAACAGGAAGACCGAGTACTGGGCTAATGGTAAGACTCTTGGCAGTGTGGATGGGCAGAGAGATCTCGGTGTCCATGTACATAGATCCCTGAAAGTTGCCACCCAGGTTGAGAGGGTTGTTAAGAAGGCGTACGGTGTGTTAGCTTTTATTGGCAGAGGGATTGCGTTTCGGAGCCATGAGTTCATGTTGCAGCTGTACAAAACTCTGGTGCGGCCGCATTTGGAGTATTGCGTGCAATTCTGGTCGCCGCATTATAGGAAGGATGTGGAATCATTGGAAAGGGTGCAGAGGAGATTTACCAGAATGTTGCCTGGTATGGAGGATCTTATGAGGAAAGGCTGAGGGACTTGATGCTGTTTTCGTTAGAGAGAAGAAGGTTAAGAGGTGACTTAATTGAGGCATACAAGATGATCAGAGGATTGGATAGGGTGGACAGTGAGAGCCTTTTTCCTCGGATGGTGATGTCTAGCACGAGGGGACATAGCTTTAAGTTGAGGGGAGATAGATATAAGACAGATGTCAGAGGTAGGTTCTTTACTCAGAGAGTAGTAAGGGTGTGGAATGCCCTGCCTGCAACAGTAGTGGACTCGCCAACACGAAGGGCATTCAAATGGTCATTGGATAGACGTATGGACGATAAGGGAATAGTGTAGATGGGCTTTAGAGTGGTTTCACAGGTCGGCGCAACATCGAGGGCCGAAGGGTCTGTACTGCGCTGGAATGTTCTATGTTCTATCTGCATCCAAGCACTCAGGAGTTTCTCTCATTTAAATAATAAGTTTCCCTTCCATTTTTTTCTGGCAAGAGATTAATCTTCCATTTATCCATTTTAAACTCCATCTGCCATATTTTGGCCCACTCGCCTAATCTATTTATATCCATTTGTAAATTTCTTGTTTTCTCGTTTACTAATCCACCTATTTTAGTGTATTCTGCAAATTTAGCTATAGTACCTTCTATCTCTGCACCCGAGTCATTAATATAGATTGTAAATTGAGGCCCTGTGGCATTCCACTGGTTATATCTTGCCAACCATAAAAAGACCCATTTATCCCTACTCTGCTTTCTGTCGGTTAGTCAGTCTTCTATCCAAGCTATTAAATTGCCCCTAATCCCATGCGCTTTTACTTTTTATATTAACCCTTTATGTGGCACTTTAGCAAATGCCTTCTGGAAGGCCAGATATACCAAATCTACAGGATACCCATTATCCACTTGGCTTGTTACATCAACGAAGAACTCTAGCAAATTAATTCAACACAATTTACCCTTCATAAAGCCATGCTGACTCTGATGGATTGTCTTTCTAAATGTCATGTCGCTACTTCCTTAATAATTGATTCTAACAATTTCCCAATGACAGGCTGGTCTATAATTTCCTACTTTCTGTTTCCCTCCCTTTTTGAATAAGGGTGGTACGTTACCATTTTTCTGATCCACTGAAACTTTTCCTGTGTCCAGAGATCTTTTGGAATGTTATAACCAATGGATCCACTATCTCTGCTGCCATTTCCTTGGATGTAGGCCATCAGGCCTTTAATCCCAATAGGAATTTCTGTGGCTATAAAGGCCCACCGCTGCTACTGTCTAGAAGGGCAAGGACAGCAGATGCATGGGAACACCACCATCTGGAAGCAAGCTGCTCGCCATCCTGACATGGAATTATATTTTTGTTCGTTCACAAACTGGGCCAAAATTCTGTATCTCCCTCCCTAACGGCGCTGTGGGCATTCCTGCACCACAGCGGTTCAAGAAGGCAGCTTACCATCATCCATTTCTAGAGCAATTGGGGATGGGCGATAAATGCTGCCCTGGCCAGCATTGCCCAGATCCTGTAAATGAATTTAAAAAGATGTATCTTTTTGAATTTTTGAAGCACTTTTATGGGTAGCTGAGGAAGTTACTGGGCCTCTTCACTTTTCCGAACTACATTCTTTGAGCCCTGATGCAAATATATTGCAGCAAAATGGCATTTAAGTACTGCCTGCACAATCTTTTTTCAAAAGTAGAATTTCCCCTCATTTACTTTTGTAGCAGTGGGGCTGAGGAAGAGAAGTACTAGGTTTGCTTGGCAACAGATGCTAATGTAACAGCCGTGAGTGGTACCTCTGTCTTGGCATTTGTCCAAACTTTACACTTTTTATAAGCTAGCTATTTGTCGACCTGCTACATTTGCAGTTAATTTGATTGCATCTTGTGATCATCCGAGCATCTTGATAGCTTTTTATGAGGGCTGATGTTGGCATACAAAAACAAATTGTGGAAGTACCATAATAATGACGAGCGACGTGTAAAATACAAAACCAAAAGAACCTTTTCATTGCATTTATTTCTGTTTATAAAGCTGCTGGTATGACAAATGTTTATTTTGATTATCTTGTAAAATGATGCCACTTGTCTAATGTTAGATCTCAGGTTTGTTTACCCGCAACATATTTTAAACTTTTATGTTTTTAAATGGCTGCACTTTGTGGCTTGAAGCTGATTTATCATGTGCTGTGAAAAATAACCTTTCCCCAAATTCTGGAGAGTATCTAAAATTGCCAAAAATGTACTTCATGTATCTCGGTCATTTTCAAACCCAGGGTCGTGACCAGCAGGTGGCTCACGGACGGGTGTCAGGGAACCATATGTTGCGCTGTTCCCGATCGCGAGTGCATGCGCTGCTGCATTCCCGATTGCACAAAGTAGTGCCCAATGGAATGGCCGGCATTTTTCAATGCCAGCTGCGACCGGGTTTCAGAGTGGGGGCCATTCTGTGCATTCATGCCACCTCAGCAGTGTGCAGGCCCAGAGCCCAGCGAGGAAGAATGCCGCCTCCTGATGGCAGCATGCTGACCCAGGAACCAAGTAGCATAAAGATAATTACTTGAGACGTTGGTTTATAAATTGTGCCACTGCAAATTGGGATTCAAAGTTCATATATGTTATATGCAGCGAAGCACTGGCAAATGATAAGTTC
The DNA here is from genome assembly GCF_047496885.1 of Scyliorhinus torazame. NCBI lineage: Eukaryota > Metazoa > Chordata > Chondrichthyes > Carcharhiniformes > Scyliorhinidae > Scyliorhinus > Scyliorhinus torazame. The sequence continues at coordinate 196,431,882 of NC_092712.1, read as the reverse complement.
AAAACCTCGAAGACATTTGAAGGCTAAACATGCTGAGTTCGAGGACAAGCCTCTTGATTTTTTTTCAACAGATATAGTGAGATCTTAACTCATCAGCTGAAGTCATGATCAGAAATGTAACATTGAATAACGAAGTGGAGTTTACACATTCTTCCCGTGTCAGTGTGGGTTTCCTCTGGGTGCTCTGGTTTCCTCCCACAGTCCAAAGATGTGCAGGCTCGATGGACTAGCCAAGGGGCAGCATGGTGGCACAGTGGCTAGCACTGCTGCTTCACAGCGCAGAGGTTCCATGTTCAATCCCGACTCTGGGTCACTGTCAGTGTGGAGTTTGCATATTCTCCATATGTCTGCGTGCGTTTCGCCCCCACAACCCAAAGATGTGCTGGGTAGGTGGATTGGCCACGCTAAATTGCCCCTTAATTGGAAAAAAAATCAATTGGGTACTCTAAATTTGTTTTTGTTTTTTAAATGTAGTAGCCATGCTAAATTGCCCCTAGATGGGGATATGTTTTTAAATGTAGTAGCCATGCTAAATTGCCCCTAGATGGGGATATGTTTTTAAATGTACTAGCCATGCTAAATTGTCCCTAGATGGGGATATGTGGGTAGGGGATTGGGCCCAGGTACAGTGCTCTTTCAGAGGAAGGTACAGACTCGATGGGACGAATGCCCTCCTGCACGAAAGGAATTCTAGAATTCTATGAAATTAGATTCTGATGACCGAGAAGTCTCATCTGTGAAATTGGTGGGTCGCGATGGTCGGCCAGCGCGCATCACGAAGGTTGACCAGATAGGGTCCCGAAGGATATCCAGCTGTTAAAAATGGATCCAGGGTTTAAAAAAAATAAATAAAAAAAATTTGAAAAAATACTGCTCTATCTGAACTTGCCTATAATCCTGTTTTAATATTGGAAGAGATGGAATTGGAAAGAGTAAGGCATGGAGGGATTTGAAAACCAGGATGAAAACATAAATTCAGTCTTGCTTAATCGGGAGACCCCATGCCTTTGCCTGCCAAATTGAAGATGCTGAAGGTGGTCTGCATGCCACTTGCACTGTGGGACATAACCGCATAGATATCAGTCTATTGCAAGTCATAGATTGGCTGGAGCGATACCTTGGTCTCGGCTCTCAGCCCACTGAGATTGAAAATCTTACCGTCCAGTGACTTCAATCATGGCATCATTGAGGTTGGTCATGAATGAGTTCCATGACCACGCCAAGATTGATAGTGAAGAGAGATGGTGCAATCATACAGTCTTGCTGGAAGTCGACCTGGATATGAAAGGCCTTGTTCTCCAATCCATTTCAAAAGATGGCTGCTATCATACCATGCAGGAGGTTGAGATTAATACATTTTGTTGGACATTGAGTCTTGAGAGGATTTTCCAAAGGGTTTTGTGGTTAATGGAGTCAAAAACCAATTGACGGACCTAAGTGGGGAATAGAGATCAAATGGCCTAAAACAAAATGTGAAAATAAAATTGGGTAATGTAAAGGAGAAATAATGACTTCTTTAACTGTGTGAAAATAAGGTCAGACCAACAAGGGATAAAGAAAGGCATCAGATTATGGTGGGTGACAGTACCCATCAAATTGTGGTGGGTGGAGGTACAGCATCTTTGTTGTCATTTGTAAATATTGTAGAAATTCCAAGAAGGATATGGACAAATAAAAGAGAGAAGTAGAAAACAAATGGTTATTTTTATTTAAAAGAACAATTTTGTCGAACTCTGGTCAAGTCGCTTGGTTCAGTTGGGGAACTGCTGCTTGGTTCAGTTGGGGAACTGCTGCCTTGGACTCAGAGGTTTATAGTGTCAAATCCCACTCCAGTCACTTCACTAAAATCTAGGCTGACTATCTAGTGCCATACTGAGGGTGTGCTGTGGTGTCAGAGATGGTGACTTTCTGATGAGATGTTAAACAGAAGATCTTTCTGTCCTCTGAGATGAACATAAAAAATCCTGTGACATATCAGAGGGGTACAGGAATGTGGCTAATATCTATCTCCGTCAACATCATTAAAAAACAGTTATCAATTTCGGGGAGCACAGTAAAGAAGTCTTACAACACCAAGCTATGTCTAACGGGTTTGATTCGAATCACTAGCTTTCGGAGCACTGCTCCTTCCTCGGGCGAATCCTGAGCAGTGCTCCGAAAGCTAGTGATTCAAAACAAACCTGTTGGACTTTAACCTGGTGTTGTAAGACTTCTTACTGTGCCCACCCCAGTCCAATGCCGGCATCTCCACATCAATTTAGGGGAGTGAGCGGTGGTTAGCTGCCATGTTTCCTGCCTTTACAACAGTGGTTTTACTTCAGAAGTACTTGGCTGTAAAAGTGCTTTGGGAAATCGTCAAAGCAGCGATCTAAATACCAGTCTTGCTGAACTTGCATGCTACCTACTTTCTGCCATTAATAAAGCAGAGACTAGCTACAATTCAATTTGTTATTATTCCATAGAACTGGAGAGTAGCTAAAGTAACCTTGGCTCAGGAATGGAAAAACAATAAGCTACCTAACCATAGTCTAAGCATATGGTGGTCTCTTGAAATCTGTAACTTGAAATGGGAGTATTCACATTTGTTATAGGCAAGTTATGTTGATAAAAAATAATTTTTTAAAAATAGTAACTGGGTAGGTGATCGTGCAGTAAATGTCATGCACATGTTCTCCATTTCCACGTGATAAGGTGCCTCATAGTTAAGTGAGTGGGCAAAAACTTGGCAGATGGAATATAATGTAGGAAAGTGTGATGTTATGCGCTTTGGTAGGATGAATAAAGGAGCTAGATAATATTTAAATCGAGAAAGCTGTAGCACAGAGGGATTTGGGGATCCTCATGCATAAATCACAAAAAGCTAGCGTGCAACTTCAGGTAATTGGGAAGGCAAATGGAACGTGTGCCTTTGTTTCAAAGTGAATGGAGTATAAAAATAGTGAGGTCTTGCTAAAACTATACAAGGCAATAGTTAGACCACACCTGGAATATCCCTTTTGGTCCCCTTGCCTAATGAAAGATAAACTGGCATTGGAGGCATTCCAGAGAAGGTCACAAGGTTAATCCAGAGGGATTTTTTTATGAGGAGAGGTTGAGTAGGTTGGGCTTGTATTCATTAGAGTTTAGAAGAATGAAAGGCGATCTTAAGGCAGAGACTTCTCGGGGCTTCACTGGGTAGATGCGGAGAGATTTTTCCCTTTTGGGAGAGTCTAGGACTAGAGTTAGATGAGTAAAGGGTTGGCCATTAAGACTGATGAGGGTAGTTAATCTGTGAAATTCTTTACCATTGAGGGCTGTAGAGGCTAGTTCATTAGACTTTTTTAAATCGGTGAAGGAATCCAGAGTTGTGGGGGTAAGACAGAAAAAGGAGTAGAAGTTCTCACATCAGATCAGTCATGCTCTCATTGAATGGTGGAACAAACTCGATGTGTTGAATGGCCTACTTCTACATCTTCTGAGAGACTCTTTAGAAAAAGTGAGACATATGGTGCATGAGGAAATTATGAATAGTGAGATGGATGACTAATTGTATATATGGTTGTTACGTACCTTGAAATGGGCATGTATTAGATTAGTGTTGGGTCCACTTGTGTTTTATCTTTTTTGCCAGCAAGCACTTAATCTCTTTGCACTTGCTCTCTTCTCTTGCTTGTTTGCTATGCTCACTTGTTCTGTGAACAATCCTTCTATGATATGCTCACTTGTTCTGTGAACAATCCTTCTACCTATGCATTTGATCTGTTCTGTGTTCTCCCCTCTGTTCTCCCCTCTGTTCTCACAGCCCCAACCGGTTCATTGTCTTATGAAATGCCAGAAGTGAATTTGCCAAGAAAGATTGTAAAAATACTTTTGGATGGGATAGATGAGTGGCAGCTGGAATTTACTTTGGCTAAGTGCAAGTACTAAATTTTGGGAGGCAGCATTTTTATTAATGGATGAACAGAAATGAAGACAACATAATTCCCTTACTTGCATTGGGACAGCAGCAGATGCAAAAAGGCCAATGATATTTGGGATTTGTATAAGGTGTTGAATACAAGAGTAGACAATAAATGTGTACAAAATACTAACACCACCATTGGAGTTTTGTGTACTCCATTATTTAAAAAAAAGTTGTACATGTTAGTCGACGTGTCTTGCTGACCAGCTGACCCTTTGATCTGAAGGTGATGTCTATTCTGTTCTTGCCACTCATTTTCATGTGACTGAGCAGGCTGATTTTTTGATACATAAATCTTGAGATAGATGGGGCAAGACATTTCCACAAGGTAATGGGATCCAAAGTTCAAGATTTGCTTCCATTTCTGTCTGCCTCTTCATTAAGACTTTAGAACTCAGAAGCATGAACAAATTGTTGCTATTCTGAGTGATAGATAGCAAACTCCTCCCAGTTTTTTAAGGCTAATGCTGCCACACTTTCAAGGAGAGCTCAAGTGTGTCAGGACCTGACAGCAAAGATTATGCTCAGTCGCACGAGCATAGTGAACCTGGCTTCAAGAGGGGCAGCACGGTAGCCTTGTGGATAGCACAATTGCTTCACAGCTCCAGGGTCCCAGGTTCGATTCCAGCTTGGGTCACTGTCTGTGCGGAGTCTGCACATCCTCCCCGTGTGTGCGTGGGTTTCCTCCGGGTGCTCCGCTTTCCTCCCACAGTCCAAAGATGTGCAGGTTAGGTGAATTGGCCATGATAAATTGTCCTTAGTGTCCAAAATTGCCCTTAGTGTTGGGTGGGGTTACTGGGTTATGGGGATAGGGTGGAGGTGTTGACCTTGGGTAGGGTGCTCTTTCCAAGAGCCGGTGCAGACTCGATGGGCCAAATGGCCTCCTTCTGCACTGTAAATTCTATGATCTATGAAGAGCACTAGCATTTGTTTGAAAGTCTTCCCATTAATTCTGCAGGATTTCACGATGCAGTTTCTCTAGCACACCTTTTTGTCATTGATGCAGAGTTCAGTTCTGGATACAGTACAGGAGCAGATGACACTGCTTTGTACACTTGAACCTCGTGTTGACTTGTGGAGAACTTTGTTAAATATTTGGCTGACTAAAAGCGCCTCTTTCCTGGTGGAATAGTTCAGGGTGTTTCAAACTCTGGGTCGTGGGTGGGTGTTGGGCGGCACTAAAGGTGAGCCAAACTTTTGGGTTGCGAAGGTTGGTCAGTTGGTTTAAAAAAAAAGGGGGGGGGGGATGTCACATGATCACTCGGGCTTATCTTCGCAGCTTGTTCTTTGCAAATGCGGTTGGCCAGCTTAGCAGAAAGTTCATATATAGATATAGAATTTACAGTGCAGAAGGAGGCCATTCGGCCCATCGAGTCTGCACTGGCTCTTGGAAAGAGCACCCTACCCAAGCCCACACCTCCACCCTTTCCCCATAACCCAGTAACCCCACCCAGCACGAAGGGCTAATTTGGACACGAAGGGCAATTTATCATGGCCAATCCACCTAACCTGCACATCTTTGGACTGTGGGAGGAAACCGGAGCACCCGGAGGAAACCCACGCACACACTGGGAGGATGTGCAGACTCCGCACAGACAGTGACCCAAGCCGGAATCGAACCTGGGACCCTGGAGCTGTGAAGCAATTGTGCTATCCACAATGCTACCGTGCTGTCCAGCCGATGACAGTATAATGAAAAAATCCAGGATTGACGGCCAGTTATTTTAACCACTGTGAAGAAGCTTCTAAAGTGATATTCAGGACAAAATTAATAATCATTTAGAACATAGAACATTGCGCAAGTACGGGTTAATTACGAAAAGTCAATTGTGTCTGTCTAACTTTGAGGATTTTTTTTGGGGGGGGTAAGAGGGTTGATGGCATTTGATAAGTGCTGCAAAACCAACTTGAGCAGCATGGAATAAGAGGTACAGTAGCAACATGGATATGAAATTGGTTGAATGACAGGAAACGGGGATTTGGCGGGGATTCCATCTGCTTCTAATGCCGCCTTGTTCTTTAGCAGTCGAATGGCCTTTTTTTTTTTAACCTTGTGTCGGGTTAGGACTGTGCTTGAGATAGTAGCGGGCAATGTGCTGTGGGATGGAGTGCAACGGTTGTTTTTCAAACTGGAGGAAGGGTTCGGTCTTGGGACACCCGCTCTTTCCAATAGAAATCTTTTTCTTCTTGGGCAGTCCCTCTTGAGTCCAGAGTGACTTGCTTCCACCCTAAAAACTGAGTTCTCTGGTAACTGAGGAGTCCAATGCACAACCTACAATCTCTTTCCGTGTGGGGCAGGCGGTGATTGGAGGAGCAGTTGGGTGGGGTGCCCGGGTTATCCCACACACCTTTCACGTTGATACTTGGCTTCAGCTTTCTCTCTGCAATTAAACTGTTCAGCTCTGTTTCCTCCACTCTGCTGGTCTTGAACCAGGGATTCCCAGGTGTCAGTGGGAATGTTGCCTCAGTGTTTCCTCAGTCCTCCTGGGGCTCTCTTTCGGTGCCAAGTTCCAAGTTGAGAGCTAGTTTTGGGAGTCTCACGTCCGACATATGGACTGTCCAGCAGTGCGATCAAGTGTAGTCAATGCTTCAATGCTGGGGATGTTGGTCTGAGCAAGAACACTTGCGTTCGTGTACCTATCCTGCCAATGATTTTGCAGGATCTTGTGAAGGCAGTGCCGATGATGCCGCTCCAGAGTTTTGCGGTGCCTGTTCTACATAGTCCATGTCTCCAAGCAATATGGGAGGGCGGGTATCACTACTGCTCTGTAGACCATGAGCCTGGTGCCAAGTATAACATCCTGATCTTCAAACACTCTTCAGGTGATGGCGAACATCTTCATCAATGTCAGTCTGCTCTGTAGACCATGAGCCTGGTGCCAAGTATAACATCCTGATCTTCAAACACTCTTCAGGTGATGGCGAACATCTTCATCAATGTCAGTCCTTGTTGGCAGTAGGTTCCTAAGATATAGAAAGTGGTCCATGTTGTCCAAGGCCTTGTCGTAGATTTTGATAACTGGCATTGCTGTGTGGCGGAGCAGGTTGACAGAGGACCGTCACAATATGGATGTTTAATGTTGAGGCTTGTGATCTCATGCGCCTCCGTGAAGGTGTTGATGGCTTGGAACTCTGCTTCAAGTGTGCGCAGGTGTAAACATTGTCTGTAACCGAAGTTCAATGACTAGGATGGAACAATCTTGGACCTGGCGTGCAGGTGGCGGAGATTGAACGGATTCCCATTTGTTCTGCAGCTTAGCTCCACTCCAGTGCGATATTGCTGTGGGTAAGATGGAGCATTGTGGCAAGGAAGATCAAGAGCATCATCGGTTTGATGAAACCGCCTTGCTTTGACCCCAGTCTAAAGATGAATGTGGTGGATCCATTGGTGGGGATCACAGCTAGCATGTCATCGTGGAGCAGGCAGAGGATGGTGACAAACGTTTCGGACAGATAAACTGAGGCAGAAGGTGATAAAGGAGGACTCTTGCGATGACCTTCGCTATGGCCAACATTTGTGACGCAGAACAAGGCCAGCAGCGCTGGATACCAGCTGAGAATTCTGAATTCCCCCTCCGTGTACCAAACAGGAGCCGGAATGTGGTGATTAGGCGCTTTTCTAGAATCATAGAATTTACAGTGCAGAAGGAGGCCATTCGGCCCATCGAGTCTGCACCGGTTCTTGGGAAGAGCACCCTACCCAAGGTCCACACCTCCACCCTATTCCCATAACCCAGTAACCCCACCCAATACTAAGGGCAATTTAGCATGGCCAATCCACCTAACCTGCACATCTTTGGACTGTGGGAGGAAACCGGAGCACCCGGAGGAAACCTACGCACACACTGGGAGGATGTGCAGACTCCACACAGACAGTGACCCAATCCGGGAATCGAACCTGGGACCCTGGAGCTGTAAAGCAATTGTGCTAACCACTATGCTACCGTGCTGCCCCAGTGACTTCACAGTGACCTCATTGCAATGTTAATATGAGCCTACTTGTGACAATAAAACGATTATTATCAGGAAAATTCTCCTGTAGTTACTGCAGTCAGACTTGTCACCTTTCTTGAAGATGGCCACAATTGCAGCATTTCTGAGATTTCCCGGCATGATGGTCTCCTTTCAGAAAAGGGAAATTAGGTCATGTATTTGTGCTTCTCTGCCACGTTTAGTGCTTTGGCGGGGATTCCATCCGCTTCTAATGCCGCCTTGTTCTTTAACGGTCGAATGGCCTTTTTTACCTTGTGTCGGGTTAGGGCTGTGCTTGAGATAGTAGCGGGTAATGTGCTGTGGGATGGAGTGCAGGTCACTCGCATTGAAGACAGAGTCTCTGTTAAAGAGATTCTTTAAGTGCTCCTTCCAGCAGGCTGACTGCCTCCCTGTTCTTGATGAGCACCTCTTCTTGACCAGCAGTGGGGGTGGGGCCTTGGGTCATAGGAGGTCTTGACTGCGCTGAAGAAACCTCCTGTGTCATGGTTGTCAGCTAAACAGCAAGATATCCTGTGCGTTCCTCACTCACCACCTGTTCTTTAGGTCACGGCCTTTTTGCTGACCTCTGCCGTCACCTGTCTGTACAGCTTCTTTCTGGCTCTCAAGTTGGGCTGTTGTTTCCGATTCAGCTTTGCGCTTGCAGTTATCTGTTCCTGGATCTGCTGGTCATTCTCATCATGCCAGTCTTGATGTTTCCAGCTCAAATGACCAAGCGTCTCCTTGCAGGTGTTGATTGTGGAGGCCTTGAAGGCAGACTAGGAGCTGTGGGCACTTTGCCAGCTTGACGACTCCTGATGACCCTCAGTGCAGTGTGGCACTGGCCGAATTGGCCTCTTATCAGGGCCTTAAGTGCCTCCACATTAGTTTTCCTGCGGCATTGTTTCTGTTGCCACTGTTGCTTTCAGGCTGCGTTATTGATCACAGAGCGGATTAGATGATCCATCCAGCAGTCATCAGCTCCTGTCATGGTTTGGGTGGATTGGATTGGATTTGTTTATTGTCGCGTGTACCGAGGTACAGTGAAAAGTATTTTTCTGTGAGCAGCTCAAAAGATCATCAAATACATGGGAAGAAAAGGGAAGAAAAGAAAATACATAATAGGGCATCACAGCATATACAATGTAACTACATAAGCACTGGCATCGGATGAAGCATACAGGGTGTAGTGTTAATAAGGTCTGTCCATAAGAGGGTCATTTAGGAGTCTGGTGACAGTGGGGAAGAAGCTGTTTTTGAGTCTGTTTGTGCGTGTTCTCAGACTTCTGTATCTCCTGCCCGATGGAAGAAGTTGGAAGAGTGAGTAAGCCGGGTGGGAGGGATCTTTGATTATGCTGCCCCCTTTCCCCAGGCAGCGGGAGGTGTAGATGGAGTCAATGGATGGGAGGCAGGTTCGTGTGATGGATTGGGCGTTGATCACGACTCTGAAGTTTCTTGCAGTCCTGGCCGAGCAGTTGCCATACCAGGCTGTGATGCAGCCCGATAGGATGCTTTCTATGGTGCATCTGTAAAAGTTGGTAAGGGTTAATGTGGACATGCTGAATTTCCTTAGTTTCCTGAGGAAGTATAGGCATTGTTGTGCTTTCTTGGTGATGCGCAAGTCCTTGGATCCTTTGCTCTGGCGACTTAAGTCGAGCAGGTGCCAATGCTTAGAGCGAACATGTTGTCATGCAGTTTGTACTCGTCTCGCTGGTGGAACAAGGTATTGGCTATGACAAGACTGTTCTTGGCATTTTGTCAGGAGCAGGGTACCATTCTAGTGTTGGATTTCCCTAATCTCTTTCTGCTGTTTACACCTCCCCAGAGGTCTGTGTCCCTTCAAACGCTGGCATCAAAGTTGTCCAGGAGGATCAGCTTGTTGCCCCATGGGATTCGGGCAAAGGGTTGTTCAAGGTTGGAGTAAAGTTCCTTCTGGTGTGTACGTGCTGAGGACTGTAGCACACTGGTTCTGGGCTCGATGAGTTGAAGGGTCATGAATTATTCGCATATCCCATAAAAGGAGACGCCGAGCCGACTAACTAATTTTTAATTGCAAAGCCAATGGAGGTGGCAATTTACTTGTGGTTTACCTTTTCAAGAAGCAGGTGTAACCACTACCTTGTTCCTCGAGCTGTCCTTCCCCTGCCCGTCGAGACTTGGACAGAGTAGATGGGGCGGAAATTTGTGAAATAATCAAGAATGAGAGGGCACAGATTTGAAATTAATTAACAAAAGAAGCAAAAGTGACCTGAGAGAATGCAGTGAGGAATGGTTAAGATCCAAGTATGCGGTGGGCGCTGGTTCCATCAAATTATTCGGAAGGGAGTTGGTCTGTGCAAGGTTACAGGGAGGAGGTGGGAGAATAGCACTAAGGGAATTGCTCATTCAGAATGCCTGTGCAGACATGATGGACTGAATGGCTTCTTCCTGCACTGTAAAACTTTTGGTCTATTTGTAAATTTAATATGTCCACATTTACTTGCAATATCAGATTTACCTGTAGATGGTGCTATTGGGGTTTAAATGTTGAACCCAAAACAGAATGCTGGATAATCTGAGACACCTGACGACTTAATATTTTTTGGTGCCGGTCCCTCTTCAAAATAAAGGGAGGGTGAGGGAAAGTACAAACCCAATTAAAACCAGAAAGGGAGACATTGGTTCAGAAATGAAGTGAGAGCCTTTTTTAACAACACCAGGTGAGAGGAAGCTGTGCTCCGAAAGCTAGAGATTCGAAACAAACCTGTTGGACTTTAACCTGGTGTTGTAAGACTTCTTACTGTGCCCACCCCAGTCCAACGCCGGCATCTCCACATCATAGCCTTTTTTTAAAGAGGTGTACAGGGTAAATTGGGGAAAGAAGCTGGAGTTCCCCGTATGATTAAAGCTACAGAGGTTGAAATGAGACACAAAAGCATATGTTAATTGTACATTTCATGTCGAGCTGAATGTAGAAATTAGGAGATCTTTTCTAAACAAAAAGAATGGGGACAAAGGGAAGAGTATGAGAATTGATGAGCAGCTAATGCACAAGGAAACCAAAAGAGGTCTATAAACATGCAAAGCAAAAGCATAGTCAGAAGAAAGATGGTGCTGGTTAGACTTGGAGATCATCTTGTGCAGGGGTGGTGGTGGCATGGCGAACGTACGAAAATGAGTACCTTGCACCTGTGAAATGATATTGAATTTTTAAAAAAAATGATTGAGTAGTGTGTAAAACGTCAGCAGTCTAGAGTGGAAAATGTCAAGTCCGTATTGATGGCTCTGGGCAGCACAGCGCAGTGGGTTAGCCCTGCAGCCTCACAGCGCTGAGGTCCCAGGTTCGATCCCGGCTCTGGGCCACTGTCTGTGTGGAGTTTGCACATTCTCCCCGTGTTTGCGTGGGTTTCGCCCCCACAACCCAAAGATGTGCAGGCTAGGTGGATTGGCAGGCTAAATTGGAAAAAATTAATTAGGTACACTAAATTATAAAACAAAAAAAAAAGAAAGAATTGATGGCTCTAGGTACTGGGCGAAGTAAGATGGAAATTGCGGGGGACTCCAGCCACAGTGTTTCCATTCTTCCTTGGGGATTGTGATGGTGCTAGTGGAATGGAGGAATGCAAATGTTACATCTCATTTTAAAAAAAAAAAAGAAGTTTGGTAACAACGAGTCCGTTAACATGATGTTAGTGGGAGGAAACTTGAACAATAATCTGGGACAAAATTATTTGGCAATTGGCAATATGAGTTAATAAACCGAAGTCGGCATGGATTTGTTAAAGGCAAATCACGTTTGGCTAACTCTTGTCAAGTTCTTCGAATTAATAGTGAGGGTTGATGAGTACTGAGCATGTTTATATGGAATTTTAAAAAGGCATTTGACGGGCACTACATTATGCACTTGTCACAAAATGGGAATGCATGGGATCGAAGGGACAAAAAATGATGATAAATGGCTTCTTGTTTTCAGACCAGGGGGAGGTATTTAATAGAGTTCTCCAAAGGTCAGTTTTATGCCTAAGATTTTTTTTCTTTTGGACACGTGCCTGGCTGAGTGCAGCTCCATCAACACTCTTGAGCTCAACACCATCCAGGACAAAGCAGCCAGCTTGATTGGTACCTCATCCAACAGTTACAAGATGCATCTCACCAAGGCTCCTTAGACAGCACCTGAGACCCCCACCACCTAGAAAGGGCACAGATGCATGGGAACAACACCTAATGAATCATGCACCATCCTGACTTGAAACTATATTGCTGGTTCTTGACTATCGATGTGTCAAAATCCCGGAACACCCTCCTTAACAGCATTGGGTATATCCATACTGCAGGACTGTGGTTCAAGAAGGCAGCTTGCCACCATTTTTTTTCAAGGGTAATTGGGAATGAACAATAAATGTTGGCCTAGCCAGCGATACCCACACCCGGTGAAAGAAAGAAAATAGATTTTTGGCACTGAAAACAAAAACCTATTTTAATCATCGCTCATACAATTGCCAGGTACACTCTTATCGGCTTGTCAGAAGTGGCTTGCACTAATTGAGCATCTCTTCCAGTGTGAGCGCTCCTTTATAGTATCTGTGAGCATGATGAGCAAGGCTCTTCACCAATCCGTTTGCGGTATCCATACTGGGATATGCAGACTGAAAACAGGAATGTAAAAAAAAAAAGTAGGAAATATAACAAGCCTCATTTATACAGTGACAACAATAGAACGACCAAAGCTGCTTCACGGGAGTGTTGCCAAGCAAAGTTTTGCATCAAGCCACATAAAGGAGCTTTGGGGCAGAAAGGAATTTGGGTTTAAGGAACATTATAAAGGAGGAAAGAGAGAGACAAAGGTTAATGGAGATAATTTCAAATTTTAAGGTCTTGGATGCCAACGGCGGTGATTAAAATTGGGGTATGTGAAGTGCAGATATCCCTGGTGGTCAGTCCAGAGGAGATTATAAAGATGGAGTGGGGCAAGAACATAGGAGGAATTTGGAACAAAAAGTGTGAATTTATAAATTGATACCGTGCTTAATTGGAGGACAATGTTTTGAGCAGAGGGTTGATGAGTGAATGGATTTGGTGCAGGCTGGATTACAAGCAGCAGAGTTTTTTTTTGTTGATTGCAGAGTTTGGAAGATGGCAGGTTGGCTCAGAGTCTATTGGAATAGTCCAGTCTAAAGTTAGCAACGGTATGGTTGAGGGTTTCCACAGTAGCTAAGCTGAGACAGTGGCAGCATCTGGGGATGCTGCAGCAGTGGAAATGAGTTAGTTGTCTGTGGTGTGGCATGTGGTCAGAAGCTCATCTTGGCGACAGATATGATATCAGCGTTGTGAACAATCTGATTCCGTCTCTCATCCCAGTTGCAGGGAGTGACAAAGCTGATGGCCGGAGAATGTTTTTTCTGGTGATGAGAGAAATGACCTCATCCTGTATTGGCTGTTGGGCCGACAGTTGATAATTTAGAAACAGTGGAGAGGTTGAGCTTTGCGTCGTCAGTGACATAATTTCAGATCTTGTTAATTGCATTTAAATAATCTGAAAAAGAAGCAAAATAGAAGTTCAACTTATCTATGGGCTTAAGTGGCATAAAATAGACACACACACAGTTTTTAAAAAACAAGACTCTATGATTTCTTTTTGAGCGAATGAGATTCCACACTGGTAAAATTAGTTCTTCATTGCCAGCAGAATGGTTCAATAATTATAATTTTCACGCTCCTTCAACCCTAAATTCTCTGACTGCAGAAGCAGTCAGCGAGTTGTGATTATGGTGAGGACTGCAAAAGTATACCTGATGGAACAGTACAATTTGTTGGAGTTCAACTTCTAAATTTCCACTTTTAACTGCACATGGTTTTCCAAAAGTTGCCCTCAGGGTTATTTTTCCTGAGGATTGTGCGACTTGAAACTAGCTCCCTCAATGCAGTGGAAGTGGGATTGCTGAATATGTTTAAGACAGAGGTGGATAAAGGGGCTGGTTTAGCACACTGGGCTAAATCACTGGCTTTTAAAAAGCAGACCAAGTCAGGCCAGCAGCATGGTTCAATTCCCGTACCAGCCTCCCCGAACAGGCGCCGGAATGTGGTGAATAGGGGCTTTTCACAGTAACTTCATTGAAGCCTACTTGTGACAATAAGCGATTTTCATTTCATAAAGCAGCGCAGTGGTTAGCTTTGCTGCCTCACAGCGCCAAGTTCCCAGGTTCGATCCCGGCTCTGATTCACTGTCCATGTGGAGTTTGCTGCACAATTCTCCCCCAGTTTGCATGAGTTTCACCCCACAATCCAAAGATGTGCAGGCTAGGTGGATAGGCCATGCTGAATTGTCCCATGGATGTCGAAGGATGTGTAGGTTAGATAGGGTTACGGGGATGGGGCAGGGGAGTGGGCCTAGATAGAATGATCTCTGAGGGTCAGTGCAACTGGGTAGGCCGAATGGCGGCCTCCTGCTCTGGAAGAATTCTATGTATCTAAGGGAATTGAATGTTATCGGAGGCAGATGGGAATGTGGAAATTGAAACACAACCCGATCAGCCATGATCTTATTGAATGGCAGAGTAGGCTCAAGGAGCCAAGGCCTACTTCACCTGTTTGCATGTTTGCGCATTTGTAGAAGCAGGCAAACACGAGGGAGAAACTTGAAACAATCTCAATCATTAGAGGATAGGGTAATTTGAAAACTAATGGGACTAAAGTCTGACTGCTCTCCTGGACCTTCATCCTAGGGTTTTAAAAGAAGTGATTGCAGAGATATTGGGTCCATTGGTTGTATTCCCTCTGTTTTAGAAACTTGCCAGCAGACTGGAAGCGGAGACAAAGGAGTCTGTAGGTCAGGTAGTCTAACATCTGTTATTGGGAAAATGTTATAATTATTAAGGAGTTACTAAGAGGGCCTTTTAAATGCAAATTCATAAATCAGATCGTCAACCTGTTTTGTGAAAGGGAAATTTTGTTTGACAAATTTGAAGAATCCTTTTGAGGATGTAACAAACTGTGAATAGAGGAGAACCAATAGATGGGGCCGCCACTATTTTATGATCAGTATGAATGATTTGGATGAAAGGACTGATTGTTATGTAGCCAAATTTATTGCTGATAGATCGGAAAGCAAGTTGTGATGGGTATACAAAGAGTCTGAAAAGAGACATAGATGTGTTGGACAAGTGAGCAAAAGAGTATAATGTGGAAAAATGTGAGGTCCATTTTGGCAGGAAGAGTAGATAATTCGAATATTAAATGGAGAGAGACTGCAATATGCTGCAGTGCAAAGAGATCTGGGTGTCCTCGTACATGTATCCCAGAAGGTTAACATGTGGGTACAGAAGTAATTAAAAAAAAATATATATATATTTTATTGAAATTTTTTTCCCTGAACAACATTTTTCCCACTTACAAAACAAACAAAACGATAACAATAACAAAACAGAAATTTTTAACTTTTTAACAATAATAATAATACACAAGTAACAAAACCTCATTCTCAATTGACCTATATTCAACTAAACCCCCCCCCTTAGGTTGCTGCTGCTGGTCATCTGTCTTCCCTCTAACGTTCCCCTAGGTAGTCGAGAAATGGCTGCCACCGCCTGGTGAACCCTTGAGCCGATCCTCTCAGGGCAAACTTTATCTGCTCCAGTTTAATAAACGCCGCCATATCGTTTACCCAGGCCTCCAGTCCGGGGGATTTCGCCTCCTTCCACAGGAGTAGGATCCTGCGCCGGGCTGCGAGGGACGCAAAGGCCACGACATCGGCCTCTTTCGCCTCCTGCACTCCCGGCTCTTCCGCAACTCCAAATATAGCTAACGCCCAGCTAGGTTTGACCCGGGCATTCACCACCTGCGAGATCACTCCCGTCACTCCCTTGCAATATCCTTCCAGTGCCGGGCATGCCCAAAACATATGTGCGTGGTTTGCCGGTCTCCCGCCACACCTCCCACATCTGTTCTCCACTCCAAAAAACCTGCTCAATCTTGCCCCCGTTATGTGTGCTCTATGTAGCACCTTAAATTGAATCAGGCTAAGCCTGGCGCATGAGGAAGAGGAGTTTACCCTGCTTAGGGCATCAGCCCACATACCCTCCTCTATCTCCTCCCCTAATTCTTCTTCCCACTTTCCTTTTAGTTCGCCCACCGACTCCTCCCCCTCTTCCCTCATCTCTCTGTAAATCTCTGACACCTTGCCCTCTCCGACCCACACCCCTGAAAGCACCCTGTCCTGTATCCCCTGTGTCGGGAGCCGCGGAAATTCCCTCACCTGTTGTCTAGTAAACGCCCTCACCTGCATATATCTCAAGAAATTTCCCCGGGGTAACTTATACTTTTCCTCCAATGCTCCCAAACTCTCAAAAGTCCCATCTATAAATAAATCTCCCACCTTCCTAATTCCCAACTGGTACCAACTCTGAAATCCTCCATCCATTCTTCCTGGGGCGAACCTATGGTTGTTCCTGATAGGGGATCCCACCAGGGCTCCCCGCACCCCTCTCTGTCGCCTCCACTGTCCCCATATGTTCAGTGTTGCCGCCACCACCGGGTTCGTGGTGTACTTTTTAGGTGAGAGCGGTAGCGGTGCCGTCACCAGCGCCTCTAGACTCGTCCCTTTACAGGACCTTCTCTCCAGCCTTTTCCACGCCGCTCCCTCACCCTCCATCATCCATCTACGTATCATTGCCACATTGGCGACCCAATAATAATCTCCCAAGTTCGGTAGTGCCAGTCCTCCTCTGTCCCTACTGCGCTGAAGGAACCCTCTCCTTACTCTCGGAACTTTCCCTGCCCACACAAAGCTCGTAATGCTCCTGTCTATTTTATTAAAAAAGGTCCTGGTGATTAAAATAGGGAGACATTGGAATACAAATAAGAACCTCGGGAGGACCATCATCTTAATTGCTTGTACCCTGCCCGCCAGCGACAGAGGCTGCATGTCCCACCTCTTGAACTCCTCCTCCATTTGTTCTACCAGCCGTGTCAGATTAAGTCTGTGCAAGGTTCCCCAGCTCCTAGCGATCTGAATCCCCAGGTATCGGAAGTTTCTTTCCACTTTCCTCAGCGGTAAGCCTTCTATCTCTCTACTCTGGTCCCCTGGATGTATCACAAATAATTCACTCTTCCCCATGTTTAGCCTATACCCCGAGAATTCCCCGAACCCCTTCAAAATTCGCATAACCTCTATCATCCCCCCCGCTGGGTCCGACACGTATAACAATAGGTCATCCGCGTATAACGAGACTCTGTGTTCTTCTCCCCCTCTAGTCACCCCTCTCCATTTCCTGGAGTCTCTCAACGCCATGGCCAGAGGTTCGATTGCCAATGCAAACAACAATGGAGACAGCGGGCATCCCTGTCTTGTTCCCCTATATAATCGGAAATACTCCGATCTACGTCGACCTGTAACTACGCTTGCCGTTGGTGCCCCATAAAGTAGCCTAACCCAGCGAATAAACCCGTTCCCAAACCCAAACCTCCTTAACACTTCCCATAAATACTCCCACTCCACCCTATCAAATGCCTTCTCTGCGTCCATTGCCGCCACTATCTCTGCCTCCCCCTCCACTGAGGGCATCATTATCACCCCTAATAGTCGTCGCACGTTAACATTCAGTTGTCTCCCTTTTACGAACCCTGTCTGGTCTTCGTGCACCACCCCCGGGACACAGTCCTCTATCCTCGATGCCAGCACCTTTGCCAGCAATTTGGTGTCCACGTTCAATAGTGAAATAGGTCTATAGGACCCGCACTGCAACGGATCTTTGTCCCTCTTCAGAATTAGCGATATCGTCGCCTCCGACATCGTCGGGGGTAGAGTACTCCCTTCCCTGGCCTCATTGAACGTCCTCGCCAACAACTGTGCCAACAAGTCCACATATTTTCTGTAGTATTCCACCGGGAACCCGTCCGGCCCCGGGGCCTTCCCTGCTTGCATGCTTCCCAGTCCCTTAATAACCTCATCCACCTCAATCGGTGCCCCCAGGCCTTCCACCTCCTGCTCCTCCACTTTCGGGAACCTCAATTGGTCCAGGAACTGCCGCATCCCCTCCTCTCCCTCTGGGGGCTGAGACCTATACAGTTCCTCAAAAGGTCTTAAACACCTCGTTTATCTTTCCTGCCCGTCGCTCCGTGTCTCCCCTTTCATCCCTAATTCCTCCTATCTCCCTCGCTGCTGCCCTCTTTCGCAGTTGGTGCGCCAACAGGCGACTAGCCTTTTCCCCATATTCATACCTCCTCCCCTGTGCCTTCCTCCAGAGTACCTCCGCCTTTCTGGTGGTCAGAAGGTCAAACTCGGTCTGGAGTCGTCTCCTCTCCCTGTACAGCTCCTCCTCCGGGGTCTCTGCAAATTCCCTGTCCACCCTTAAAATCTCCCCCAATAGTCTATCCCTTTCCTTGGCCTCTGTTTTCCTTTTGTAGGCCCCAATAGAAATCAGCTCTCCTCTGACCACCGCTTTTAGTGCTTCCCATTCCACTCCCACAGGGACCTCGCCGTCGTCATTGACCTCCAGGTATCTCTCAATACACCCCCTCACTCTTGCACACACTCCCTCATCCGCCATCAGTCCCACATCTAATCGCCAGAGTGTTCTCTGCTCCCTGTCCTCTCCTACTTCCAGGTCCACCCAATGTGGGGCATGGTCCGAAACCGCTATGGCTGAGTATTCAGCTTCTTCCACCCTAGAGATCAACGACTTTCCTAAAACAAAAAAATCTATCCGAGAGTACACTTTATGGACATGGGAGAAGAAGGAATACTCCCTAGCCCTGGGTCTAAGAAATCGCCATGGATCCACTCCCCCCATTTGGTCCATAAACCCCTTAAGTACCTTGGCCGCTGCCGGCCTTCTTCCGGTCCTTGAGCTGGATCTATCTAGCCCCGGGTCCAGCACCGTGTTGAAGTCCCCTCCTAAAATCAAATTTCCTGCCTCCAGGTCCGGAATACGCCCCAGCATCCGTCTCATGAACCCCGTATCATCCCAATTTGGGGCATACACATTAACCAACACGACCTCCATTCCCTCCAGCCTACCACTCACCATTACATATCTACCTCCACTGTCTGCTACGATGTTCTTTGCTTCAAATGCTACCTGTTTCCCCACCAAAATGGCCACCCCTCTGTTCTTTGCGTCCAGTCCTGAGTGGAACACCTGTCCCACCCATCCTTTCCTTAGCCTAACTTGGTCCGCCACCTTTAGGTGCGTCTCTTGGAGCATAGCCACGTCTGTCCTTAGTCCTTTCAAATGCGCAAGCACTCGGGCCCTTTTTATCGGTCCATTCAGGCCTCTCACGTTCCACGTGATCAGCCTCACTGGGGGGCTACCTGCCCCCCTCCCGTGTCGACTAGCCATTAACTTCTCTAGGCCAGTCCCATATCCCGCCTCCGCGCTCCCGCTCGCTCCCCCAGCGTTGCACTCCGCCCCCGACCACCCACTCTTTAGCCATTTCCTTTTGGATTTCCGCAGCAGCAACCCAGTTGTCCCCCGCCCCCCGCTAGATCCCTATCTAGCTTGATTGCTCTCCCCATATCACTTCCGTAAGTCAGCTGACATCAACTGACCCCGGCTACTCCTGCTCACTCCTCGGCCCCCCTGGTGTGAGGGAACTCCCATCCGCCTTGCGCCTGTTTTCCCGCCTTATTCTTTCTGGCGGGGGAACATCCCTTTACCTAACCCGCCTCTTATGGCGCAGCTCCCTTTCCCCTCCCCCTCCCCTTCCCTATTCTTCGACTATGTCCCGCCTTTCCCCCTTCACCGGCGCCCACATTTCCCCAGTGTCTCCCCCCCCCCCCCCCTCACCGGCGCCCACATTTCCCCAGTGTCTCCCCCCCCCCCCCCCCCCTTTCCCTGTTTACTTCTCGATTCACTTTCACCATAACATTAACAAAAACAATAACAATTCCCTGCAGCATCAGTCCCTCAGTTCCGGTCCAGTTTCTCTTCATTGATGAAGGACCATGCTTCCTCTGCCGTCTCAAAATAATAGTGTCTCTCCTGATACGTGACCCATAGTCTTGCCGGCTGCAGCATCACAAACTTCACCTTCCTTTTGTGCAAAACCTCTTTGGCTCGGTTAAAGCTCGCCCTCCTTCTCGCCACCTCCGCACTCCAGTCCTGGTATATCCTTACCACAGCATTCTCCCATCTGCTACTCTGCATCTTTTTAGCCCATGTCAGGACCTCTTCTCTGTCCTTAAGGCGGTAGAATCGCACGATTATCGCCCTCGGTGGTTCTCCCGCTTTTGGTCTTCTCGCTGGGATCCGATTTGCCCATTCCACCTCCATGGGGCCCGCAGGGGCCTCAGCACCCATCAGTGAGCTCAGCATCTTACTTGCGTACGCTCCACAGTCCACTCCTTCCACGCCCTCAGGGAGACCCAGTATCCTAAGGTTCTTCCTTCGCGCTCCATTTTCAAGGGCCTCAATCCTGTCAGCACACTTTTTATGAAGTGCCTCGTGCGTCTGAGTCTTAACCGCCAGGCCCAGGACCTCGTCCTCAATACCTGATACCTTCTGCTCCATCACGCGAAGCTCAGTCTCCTGGGTCTTTAAAGTCTCCTTAAGCCCCTCTATTGCCTGTAACATCGGGGTCATTACCTCCTTCTTCAGCAGATCCACGCACCGTCTCTCAACCTCGTCCTGCTCAGGCCCCCATGTCACCTGCGATCCCTCCGCCGCCATTTTGTTCCACTCCCTCTGACCTTCTGGTTGCAGATTCTTCGGGCTGCAGCCGCCGCCGCCGGTTTTTCCTCCGTCATTCGAGGGGGGGACTCCCTTCCCACGCACCTCCCACCGGGTTTTTCGGCCGGCAAAGTCCCCGTTGGGGCTCTTAAAAGAGCCCGAAGGTCCGTCGGAGCTGGAGCCGCCGAAACGTGTGGCTAGCTCATCCCTGCAGCAACCGGACGGTACAGAAGTAATTTAGAAGGCAAACGGAATGTCGGCCTTTATCCCAAGGGGGATGGAGTGTAACAGTAGGGATGTCTTGCAACAACTGCACAGCATATTAAGACATGACCTTGAGGAAGGATATGCTTACATTAGAAGTTGAGAGAAGATTCACTTCCTGACATGAAGGGGGTTGCCTTGTAAAGAAATGTTCAGGTTCGGCCTATATTCATTGGAATTTAAGAATAATGAGAGAGAATAGTAGTAATAGTAATCTTTTTATTGTCACAAGTAGGCTTACATTGCAATGAAGTTACTGTGAAAAGCCCCTAGTCGCCACATTCTGGCACTTGTTCGGGTACACTGAGGGAGAATTCAGAATGTCCAAATTACCTAACAGCATGTCTTTCGCATCTAGTGGGAGGAAACCGGAGCACCTGGAGGAAACCCACATAGACACTGGGAGAACGTGCAAACTCCGCACAGACCGGGACGCAGTCGGGAATCGAATCTGGGACCCTGTTGCTGTGAAGCCACAGTGCTAGCCACTGTTACCCTTTTTTATTCTATTTGAAACATTTAAGATTCTTGAGGGGGCTAGATAGGACCAATACTGGGGAGTGTGTTTCCTCTTGGGTAGTCAAGGACTAGGTGGAACAGTTTAAAATTGAGGGGTTTCTGATTTAAGACTGAGATGAGGAGGAATTTCTTCACGAGGGTCATTTGTCCTTGGAATTCTCTTAGAGCTGTGGAGGCTGGGTCATTAAACCTATTCAAGGCGAGTTGGACAGATTTTTGATCGACAAGGGAATCGAGGGATATGGAGGACAAGCAGACAAGTGGAGTTAAGGCCACATACAAATAAGCTGTGAACTTATTGAATGATGGAGCAGGCTCGTCAGGCCAAATGGGGCAATTTTCTCTCTTGGTACTCTTTCTCCCCCCCCCCCCCAAATTTCAAACTCTTGCATTCTGTTCGCAATCCAGTCTGTTCTGTGACCACCTTGTGCTGACTAATCTCAACAGGGATACTGGCAGAGTGGGGATGATAGGAGGACGAACGCTGTCATCCTGAGTGGACACAGCAGGCTTGTGCTCTATGGTGCTACTGCCACTTCTTTCTGGTGGCAACTCCAGATTTCTTGGCAATCTGCTGGGGGATGGAGTGGGCCTGCTGTGACACCATGCAATCCTCTGAGTACTGAGCAGCTATGTCAGTCATCATCAATGCCTCTATCATTCAGAGTCCACATGCAATAGGCATTCTCTTCTCTTACAGTAGAAAGTCTTGTTTTCCCCCATATACTTGTATTCTTGTGAAGTGCACTCTGATGAGTGCAGGTGAGTTTGTCGTCTTACATTGAAATTGGAGCAGGAGAGGCCATTCGG
The DNA here is from genome assembly GCF_047496885.1 of Scyliorhinus torazame. Classification (NCBI taxonomy): domain Eukaryota; kingdom Metazoa; phylum Chordata; class Chondrichthyes; order Carcharhiniformes; family Scyliorhinidae; genus Scyliorhinus; species Scyliorhinus torazame. The sequence continues at coordinate 196,409,736 of NC_092712.1, read as the reverse complement.
CCCTTCAAGCCTGCTTCGCCATTCATTATGATCATGGCTGATCATACGGTTCAATACCTTGAACCCATCTCTTTCCCCCCCTTTGACTTCTTCTTTTGTTACATTTTCTCTTCATTCCTTCCCTTTTCTTCGCTCTCTTAGACTCAGCAATAAACATGTCCAACTAATAGAGCTACATGAAACAATTCCCACGGTGGGGGGGGGGGGGTTTCAAGCGTGGCTGCAGCTTGTCAACCCTGCAAGTGTCCATCATGGACCCGCCGATTCCTGCACCGTTTTTCGTGAGTTTCGATGGTTGTTCACTCTACGCGGCGCTGGTGCTAGCCTCTCACCGGTAGCAGAATCAGTGCAGGTGTGGCACCGATGTTTTCTGACGTGAAGGTCCACAGATTCTCCTTTGGCGTCAACACTTAGACTCCGAAACAGAGAATCCAGCCCCATATCTATCTCACCTGCAATTCTATTTAAATTCTTGTCGTGCAACCCCCCCCCCCCCCCCCCCCCCGATGGTGATTAAAGGCATGTATGACATGTTCTTTGACTATGATGCATCCATCACCTTTAAACAGCTTACGGCCCACTCATCGTATCATTCCTGTCCCCCACCCATCATTCGGCAGCTCAAAGGAATTATCCTCGTTTGGTTCTACTCTTGCTTGCGAGAGACTGGCATTAGCCACAGGCATGAAATCAGTTTCCACCTGTGCACTGACTCCACCCATCTCTATCTGGCTGTCACTGCTTTGGGACTCTTCCCTCTCAGCCCCATCTCCTGCGCTCAAGACTGCTTCTCCAACATTCCGCCTTGATTCTCTTTCAGCTGAATATTGGAAGGATTAAAATCATTGGCCAAGATTTTAACAGGAACAGGATTGATGCATAGGAAGTCTGAGCACTGGACCTTCAGGAGCAATATTTTCAAGCCAGCAGGAATGGCACCAGTGCTGTTGGGATCTAACACAAGTTGCTACTATTGATCAAAGTGAATGGTCCACAGTGTAAGTGAATTGCATGGAGAAGGATTTCTGGAGATACCTGTGTAGGTTTCTTTCAAGGACTTGGATGTAATCCTGCTCAACTGTTTACAAACCATGCTAATTGACAGCACCTTTTAATTCTGCACCCTGGCAGGTTTCGGGAGTAGATGTAACGTCATCTGCACTTGCATCGTAGGAGTGCCACAATGTGAATTCTATTGTGGGGCTTCAACTTTTCGATTAGAGTGCGCTTGGATAATTTGGCTAAGCTGGCAAAGCTAAATGCTGCTTAATGACGTGAATACAAACTGTGGACAGAAAGTGCATTCAGTTAACTTTTAACTATCAGCATTCTCTGTTCCTGTCACTATTCGTGACCATCAACTCGCCAGTGCACACCTCAGTGAAGTACAAGGATGCAGGAAGGAGCACCACAAGTGTAACAATGAAAGTCAAAATTGCACGTTAAGCTCATGGAGGAGGAAGATTCAAATGGAATGGAGATGAACCTTCAATTTCCAGAAAGATTATGGTGGAACCCATGGAAAAAGATAACCAGTGTTCATACTATGAAGGAACAGAGTGAGCATTCCTTCCAGGTGGAACTGAATGAGCCTCTGGTGTCTAAACTAGAAGATGGAATGTTGATGAGAAAAAGTTCAACTCCAAGGAGCATGAAACGCAAATCGGATCGAGAGAACCAAGTGTCAGAAGCACGCAGCATTACGATTTCAACACCATGCCAACAGAGCTTGCCGAAAGCAACTAATCCTATCGCTCCACATTTGAAGTCTCCAGTCCATCTGAATTTATAAAGACAGAGCTTTAATGGGGGAATAATGGGTAATGCTTAAAAAAATTGTACAGTTAAAAATGTTTTTTGGGGGGGGGGGGTGGTGGTGGTGCAGTGTGGGACCTGGAGGGCGATACCGCCCGCAGAAAGATATACAAAGACACATGGCAGGAGGCAGTTGTATGCAGAGGCTCGAATAAGAGTCAATGTTGAATTAGATCCTAATTTGGCCATGTGTATATGATTACACCCTACCAATAAACACCACTGTTCAATCTTACAAGCCTCTGAACCTCTTCGTGAGACCTCCTGAATACACCCATGCAGCAGTCACTAACTAATATCCAATAAGTCATTTGAGAGAAATTTCCTTACACAGGCAATGTTGAGAATGTCAAGCTTAATACCACATGGCAAATAGCATAATGTAAATATTGGGAAACTACACAAATAGATGAGAAAGAAATAGGAGGGTACAGTTTATTGATCACGGTTAGGTGAAATAAGTATATGCTTGTGTGGCACAGAACTGTTGGACCAAACGATCCATTTCTGTTCTGTAAAATCTTTTCAATACTGTGCAACCATTACTGTTCAAATATTCTATACAATGTCCACAGAAAAGAAACGAGTGGGGTGGGAAACCATTTTTGAATGAAGCTGCTTATTTGCGTCAGGAGAAACTATGTGCCATCCTTTTTATATTTGGAAAAACTGAATAGTCATTAAAGTTATGTATATTTCATAATTAGAATTTAAAACATACGCTGGAATCCTGATCAGCACTTTATTTAAGATTCTGAAAGGCCAGCTAGTGCTTTTTTCCAAGAGCCGGTGCAGACTTGATGGGCCGTATGGCCTCCTGCATTGTAAATTCTATGATGATGATTCTAATTGATGATGGTTGCAAAATTACTTCAGTTCTTCAGTAAATGCAGTGCACTCCTATTTTCCATTGAAGTAGAGCACTGGCTTCCTTCTGCACTGCAGCAATTCTGTGAGTGATCTGTTGTGTGTAATCACTTTCTTTGACAATCGCTGATTGCAATTGTGTTTTGGTTCAGAAAAGTTAGCATGTATTTCATACAATACATCTTGAGGGTGATCTATATACAGTGGACTATATGCCCTTATGCAGATCACCAATTGTGTTTTTCAATCACTTGATTCTAAAGAACTTCATATTGCTGAAAAGAGAGACATGTTGCTAAGCTTCTCATCATGCATTCATCGGGACAAAGGCAAGAATGTTGAGTTTCTTTTTTTTTTTGATAGACCATTAAAACAAACATTATAGTGCAAGACCAGCAGCTCTCCTACAAGAACCAGCCTAACTAACCCCCTAATCTATGTTACCCTACCACCCGCCCCCCCACCCCGCTGATGAATAACTTTATGTGAAGAAGTCGATAAATGGTTGCCACCTCCAGGCTAACCCAGACAGTGACCCTCTCAAAGCAAACTTAATTTTCTCCAGACCTAGAAAGCTCGCCATATCCAATAGCCAGCCCTCTGACTTCGGAGGTTTTGAGTCTCTCCACGCCAACAGAATTTGTCGTCGGGCTTCCAGGGCAGCAAAGGCCAAAACGTCAGCCTCTCTCTCCTCCTGGACTCCTGGGTCCTCCGAAACCCCAAAAATTGCCACCTCTGGACTCATCACCACCCTTGTTTTCAGTACCCGGGACATAACATCCGCGAACCCCTGCCAGTACCCCCTGAGTTTTGGGCATGCTCGAAACATGTGGACATGGTTCGCCGGCCTTCCCGAACATCTGGCGCACCTGTCCTCCACTCCGAAAAATTTGCTCATCCGGGCCATTGTCATGTGGACCCGGTGGATGACCTTGAATCAAATCTGGCTGAGCCTGGTGCATGTTGCGGTCACGTTTACCCTACTCAACGCCTCTGCCCATAAGCCCTCTTCCATCTCACACACTAGGTCTTCCCACTTAAGCTTCAGCTCCTCGATCTGTGTCTCCTCTGCTCCCATAGGTTCCTTATATATGACCCTCCCCCACCCATCCACTGGAAACTACCCAGTCCTGGATTCCCCCAAGTGGAGGGTGTGGGAAGGATGGAATCTGTCTGCGTAGAAAGTCCCGCACCTGCAAGTACCTGAATTCATTCCCTCTCGCCAGCCCAAATTTCTCCTAACGCCCTCATGCTCGGGAAGCTCCCTTCCAAGAACAAATCCCCCATCCTCTCAATCCCAGCCCTCCGCCATGCTCGGAACCCACCGTCCATATTCCCCGGGGTAAACCGGTGATTGTCGCAAATTGGGGACCAAACCGATGCTCCCACTCCCCCTACGTGCCTTCTCCATTGGCCCCAGATCCACAAAGTCGCCACCACTATAGGGCTGGTGGAGTACCGTGCCAGCGGGAGCAGCAGGGGCGCCGTGACCAGGACTGCCAAACTGGTGCCCCTGCACGAAGCGGCCTCCATTCGCCCCCAAACTGACCCCACATCCCCCATCCACTAGTAGTTACTAAAGTTTGGCAGCGCCAGCCCTCCCTCCCCTCGGTTCCTCTCGAGCATCAATCTCCGCACCCGCAGGGACTTTCCCGCCCACACGAATCCCATAATCATTTTATTGACCTTCTTGAAAAAAGACCGCGGAATGAAAATGGGGGGACACCGGAAGACGAACAGGAATCTCCGGAGGATCGTCAATTTAACCGTCTACACTCTCCCCGCTAGTGTCAGTGGGAGCACATCCCACCTCTGGAACTCCGCCCTCATTTGCTCCACCAACCAACATAAGTTCAACTTGTGCAGACGGCCCCAGTCCCGCGCCACCTGTATCCCGAAGTATCTAAAGCAGCCCCTCAACCTACCCTCCTGTCCCCTCGCCTGGACTACAAACAACTCACTCTTTGCCATGTTCAGTTTGTACCCCGAGAACTGGCCGAATTCCTTCATGATTCCCATGATTTCATCCATCCCCGCCACTGGATCCGTGATGTATAAGAGCAGGTCATCGTCATACAATGAAACTCTGTTTTTCCCTCCTCAACCCACCCCCACTCCTGTACCAGCCCCTTCCAACCCCTAGATGCTCTCAGGGCAATTGCCAGCGGCTAACAGCAATGGGGAGAGGAGACACCCCTACCTTGTCCCACAGTCTGAAATAGTCAGATATCGTCCTATTCGTCCTCACACTCTCCTGTGGAGCCTGGTACAACAGTCTGACCCAATCGATATAAAGCCCTCCCCGAACCCAAATCGTCCCAGCCCTCCCATAGATAGTCCCACTCGACCCGGCCGAAAGCCTTCTCTGCATCCACTGCCACAACTACCTCTACCTCCCTATTCTCCGAGGACATCATGATCACATTCAGCAGCCTTCTTAGGTTGGCCACCAGCTGCCTGTCCTTGATGAACCTGGTTTGAACTTCCATAATGACGCCTGGCACACAGTCCTCAATCCTAGCCGCCAAGAGCTTGGCCAGTGTTTTAGCATCTGTTGAGCAGAGAGATCGGCCTATAGGACCCACATGCCTCTGGGTCTTTGTCCCATTTCAATATCAGGGAGATGGTGGCCTGTGACATCGTCGGGGGTAACACCCCTCTGTCTCTTGCCTCATTAAAAACCCTAACCAGCACCGGCACACTATCTCGGTGAACATTTTGTAAAACTCCACCAAATACCCATCCGGCCCCGGGGCTTTACCCGATTGCATGGCCCTCAAGCCCTTCAATATTTCTTCGGTCCTGATCGGGGCTCCCAGCCTGTCTACCAATCCCCTACCCACTTTTGGGAAGGTCAGTCCATCCAGAAAGTGCCTCATCCCCATCAGCCCCGGGGGGGGGGGGGGGGGTTCCGAGGTGTAAAGCTTACTATAGAAGTCCCTAAACACCTGGTTTAGCCCTGCCGGATCTCCTACCAAGCCCCCCCCCCCCCCGTCGATGACCTTTCCTATTTTCCTGGCCACCTCCCTCTTACTCAGTTGCTGTGCCAGCATTCTACTGGCTTTCTCCCCGTGTTCGTAAATCGCACCCCTCGCTTTCCTAAGCTGCTCCACAGCATTACCTGTGGACAACACCCCAAACTCCGTCTGTAGCCTTCAACGTTCCCTTAATAGCTCTGCCCTTGGGGTCTCCGCATATCTCCTGTCTGTCTGTAAGATCTCCCTTACCAGTCGATCCATTTCTGCCCTGTCCGTCCTGTCCCTATGTGCTCTAATCGAAATCAGCTCCCCTCTCACCACTGCCTTCAGCGTCTCCCAAAGCACAGCAGCTGAGACTTTCCCTGTATTATTGGCCTGCAGGTAGTTTTGCATACATTTCCTCACCCTCTCACACACCGCCTCATCCGCCAACAAACCGACCTCCAGCCTCCTTGCAGACCTGCAGATCCACCCAGTGCAGGGCTTGGTCCGAAATAGCGATCGTCAAATATTCTACGTCTGTCACCCCCGCTAGCAAATCACTGCTCATGATGAAAAAAAAATCAATTCGGGAATACACCTTATGGACATGTGAATAGAACAAAAACTCCCTCCCCGACGGCTCGCTAGCCCTCCATGGATCAGCTCCCCCCCCCCCCCCCCCCCACCCACCCTTTTGCTCCATAAACCCCCTCTGCTCTTTTGCCATTGCCTGCACCTTGCCCGTTCTTGAACTTGTCTAGGCCGGGGTCAAGGACTGTGTTAAAATCCCCTCCCATAATCAGCCTGTGCGAGTCCAGGTCCGGTATCTTACCCAGCAGTCTCTTAATAAACGCATATACATTGACCAAGACTACCCTCATCCCCTCAAGCTTGCCACTCACCATGACAAATCTGCCTCCCCCATCCGAGATTGTGCTGCCCGCCTCCACTTTCAGATGGGGCTCCTGAAGCATTATTACGTTCGCCTTCAGCACCCTCAGATGCGTGAACACACGTGCCCTCTTTACCGTCCCGCTTAATTCACTGACGTTCCAGGTGATCAGCCTGGTTGAGGGGCACTGACCCCCGCCAATCAGCCATCTCCTTTCTTGGGGCCACCCCCAGGCCCTGTGTCGTGCTTCCCCCTGCCCGCCTTCTGGCAGCCCCAGCCTCCTCCATGATCCCGCACCCATGTCCCTCCCTCGTCAACAGAACAACTCCCTCCCCCCACCCCCCCTCTAGCAACAACACCCTGTAACCTAACCCCTGCCATAAACTAACTAAATACACACCCCCCACCTGGCTTCTGTAGACCAGCTCACCCAGCTAGCCTGGTGACCCTCGACCCCAGCGCCAACAAGTCTCCCACCTATTGTTCCCTCTGACCCATTCCCCCGCCCATCAACACCACTTCCTCAAACCAGCCATCCTCGAGCAATTGCTCTGAAAAGAAACAAACCAAACCAGAAACCAAGAAAACCCTAACGCTAGTGCAAATCGAATAAAACAGAATAAGTAATAGGCGCTTCCAAATACCCCGATCCGAACACAAAAGGCCTCAGCACCACATACCTTAACTACCCTCTTTTTTTCCAACAAAAACTTAAATACAGGCGAGAAAAAGAAAAACCAGGAGAAAAAAAGAGCATAGCACCAGAAAAATGTGTAAACATCGCTCAGTGTCTTTTTAACACGAGTCCAAAAAGTCCTCAGTTCAGCACCAGCCCCTCTCTCTTGGCGAAGTCCACCGCATCCTTGGGCTCCTCAAAATGGTGCCGTCCCTGGTGTGTGACCCACGGGCGCGCCGGGTACAGCAGCCCAAACTTCACCTTCTTAAACAGAATCTCTTTGACTTGCCTGTAGCCTGCCCTTCTTCTGGCCACCTCCACGCTCAGGTCCTGGTAGATGTGCAAGACACTGTTATTCCAATGGCAGCTCCACGTGCGCTTGGCCCACTGTAGCACCCGCTCTTTGTCCAGGAACCTGTGAAACCGGACCACCATCGCACGTGGGGGCCCGCTCGCAGCTGCCTCGCCAGTGCCCTGTCCACCTCCACGGGGCGAGGGAAAACATCTCCCAACCGCTTCTGGAACATGCCTGCCACATACGCTGCGGCATCCTCAGCCCCCACCGGGAGACCAACGATTCTCAAATTCTGCCGATGAGACCTATTTTCCAGGTCCTCCACCTTTTCCAGGAGCCTTTTTTGTTGATCCGTCAGCCCCTCCATCTCCACCTCCACCACCGTTTGGTGATCCTCCTGCTCCTCCAGCGCCTTTTCCAGCTTCTGGATTGTCCGATCCTGGGCATCCAGCCTGTGCTCCAGGCGCTCGATAGATTTCTGAATCGGGTCTAAACTGTTCCGCTTCAACGCGGTAAAGACCTCTTGGATGGCCTTCAACAGATGCTCCGACGTTGCCTGGGCTGTCTGCACCGGGGTCCGGACATCGGCCATATTGTCCTCCGTACAGCTTCTAGACTGCCCTTGTTTGCCCACTTCTTCAGCTGTTTGTGATTCTTTCTGCTTCTTAATTCCATACACCTATGTCTGGAGTCGGTGCCTGAGTGCCTATGCCTTCCGATCTAGCACTGTACAAAAAAAGTTGGGGGGGGAAAAGGGTCCAAAAGTCCGACCGGATCGAGAGCGACCAAATGTGCTCCATAGCCGCCACCGGATGTGAGTATGTTGAGTTTCAAAGTGATCACAACAATTTAGCACCCCTTTGATCCTGTGGTGTGATTGGTTGGCAATTCTAACCTGGCTGAGACGTTACCATGGAGAAAGCCAAAGGAATTATAGGTTACCGAAACACTCAGTAATTTAAAAAAGGCTCAAGGCTTGAACATTTAGATTTAGATTTATTGTCCGTGTACCGAGGTATAGTGAAAAGTAATGTTCTGCAGGGCAGCACGGTGGTGCAGTGGTTAGCATTGCTGCCTCACGGTGCTGAGGTCCCAGGTTCAATCCCAGCTCTGGGTCACTGTCCGTGTGAAGTTTGCACATTCTCCCTGTGTTTGCGTGGGTTTCGCCCCACAACCCAAAGATGTGCTGGGTAGGTGGATTGGCCACGTTAATATGCCCCTTAATTGGAAAAGATTGATTGGGTACTCTAAATTTATATATTTAAAAAAAGCATTCTGGGAACAGTCCAGGAGACCGTTCCACACCTGAAAAGCATAGGACATACAATAAATGCACAATAGACATCGGGTGAAGCATACAGAGTGTAGTGCTACTCAGTAGAGAAGATGCGTGGAGAAATCAGTTCAGTCCATAAGGTAATTCCGGAGTCTCGTAACAGCAGGGAAGAAGCTGTCTTTTTGAATCTTAGTGTGTGTTCAGGCTTTTGTATCTTCTGCCCGATGGAAGAGAGAATAACCTGGGTGGGAGGGTTCTTTGATTATGCTGCCCACTTTCCCAAGGCAGTGGGAGGTGTAGACAGTCTGAGGTGGGTTTGCGTGATGGACTAGGCTGTGATCATGACTCTGTCGTTTCTTACGGTCTTGGGTCGAGCAGTTGCCATACTAGGCTGTGATGCAGCCAGCTAGGATGCATTCTATGGTGTAGATGTAAAAATTGGTAAGAGTCAATATGAACATGCTGAATTCCCTTCGTTTTCCTGAGCAAGTACAAGCGCTGTTGTGCTTTCTTGGTCGTAGTCTTTCATTTGCCATCTACAGATCAGAGCATATCAATGTATGTCTCTTCTAGGAAGTTTAAATGTGCCACTATGCAGTAGTGACACAGGTGGTGTTTTCCACTAATCTTCTGGCCACCACACACCTGTGTAAAGTTATATATAAATTTCAGTGTTGGTGTAATGCCAGTTATGTAGGCTGTATACCCCAAGATTGCCCATTATGAGCAAAAATAAATGTTTGATTTGATCAACCAGAGTCCTATATCAGCTGAGGTTAAACATGAAGACTCTGCCTTCTTTGCCCCTCGCCTGAGGTGTGGTAATCCTCCGTTTAAATCACCACCAGTCAACTCCCTTTCAAAGGCGAAAGCAGCCTATGGTCATCTGGGACTGTGGTGACTTTACTTACTTTAATAGGTAGGGTACAGATCAAACTCCAACAACCCATGCTTGTAAAACCCAAAATAAAATGTCTGCTGTTCGATGTGGTTCTGTGATTGGGCAGCTTTTGCTGAATTTTCCTGAGTGCGTTGATAGGTACATGACAAGTCAATCTTGTAATGTGGCTCATTTACACTTGCTAGAGGCGAAATGCATTCATACTTATGGACCCACTCTCTACAAACAAAAAGAATATGTTTCAAGCCTTGCACCTTTTTTGAATTACCTGGAAGCTTGGGAACCTATAGCTCACCATTGCTTTCTCCATTCAGCACCTCTTTTCTCCTGCGGTATAAATTGTTGTGATTGTTGAAAAATGTGGTATTCTTGAGTTTGTCTTAATGAGTGCAAGATGAAATGTTTTGGCGGTATGACTCACTTTTCAGCAATATTAATGTTTTCCATTGTGGTTTTAAAAAATTACAAAGGTTTCTTTAACATGTGGATGCATATAGTTTCGATAATTGCAGTGGATATTCTAAATTTATGCAAGCCTAATGCATTCTTGTGAATGTTAACCTAATCTACTCCTGAATGTATTCAGTTCTCATATCGTCTGTTTTTATTCCTAGGTCTTGGATAGTTTGTTAGCCCAATATGGTTCAGTAGAGAACTGCGAACAAGGTATGTAACAGAGAGCCATTTTGGCATTTATAATTCATTGTATGTCTATTTACATTTTCTAGTTTTTTAACATGTTTTTCCTTGGTATGCAGTAAATACAGAAACGGAGACTGCAGTAGTGAATGTTACATATTCTACCAAGGAACATGCAAGACAGTGAGTATTGTATATAATGAATGGTCCTTTGTGGGAAAAGTTTTTAAAGTCTCAGGAATTTTATCAACTTCCTGGCACGCAACTTCAGAATTAACTCCAATTGAGATTACTTTCTTCTAAAGATCCAAGTGAATTTTTATTTCCCTATTCTTCTGTATCATAGTTGTGAATGTTAGCAACTTATTTTATAAAATATACAGCACCGAAACGGGCCATTCAAAAGTGAAATACTGCTGATGCTGGAAATTTGAACTAAAATCAGAAGTTGATGGAAGTAATGGGGTCAGCCAACCGCTGCGGAGAGACTAACAGTTATTTCAGGTTGATCTTTTATCAGTACTGGATGACGTTAGAGATGTAACATTTTTTAAACGAGTAGATAGGGCACGGGGAAGAGAAAAGGAGAGAAGAGTCTGAGATGAGATGGAAGGCAGGAGTGATTAAATGATAAAAGGAACGATAGAACAAGGCAAAAGAGGGTGGTAATGGAACGAGTACTACACTCCTGTATGCTTCACCCGATGCATGTATTTACATTATGCATTTACATTATGTATTTTTTTTTTCATGCACGGAATGATCTGAGCCACTCGCAGAACAAGACTTTTCACTGTACACATGACAATCCAATCCAATAATGAAACACTGATGTGTCTACAGGAGCTGTAAATTACAACAGCAGAGCAATTACCAGCACTTGCTGTCCAAAATGATAGGAGCAGTTGTGATCTAGACGTTGTATTAAGTGTTGAATTCAACAGGCTGTGAGGTGCCCAATCTGAAGAGGTGTTGTACTTTGAGCTTTTATTTAACCTTGGAACAGTGCGTGTGGCTGAGGACAGGAAGGCCAGGGTGGGATGGAGAATTAAAATGGCACGTGACTGGAAACCTGAGTCACACTTGCAGATATATTGAAAGTATTGAACTGCAGATATATTGGAGGTATTTAACAAAGTCTCCCATTGTGTGTCTCCTCTTCCGAATGTAGAGGAGAAAGAGCTTTGAGCAGAGAGCATGACATGCAAAAGAAAAAGTAAACAATTTCTTACAGGCGATTGGGCGTGAGAAGGTAAAAAGTGTACATGCTGCATCTCATGTACTTGTGTGGGAAGGTGCTGTGTGAAATAGAACGGGTGCTGGGGCGATGAAAGTATGGGCTAGGGTATCACGGAGGAATGGACTCTTTGTCTGTTCGGTTACCAACATTCCAATAATTAATGGCAGAATCGCATTGTAGGTGGCAGAGGATGATCCTTTGGATGTGGCGATGGAGGCTTGTGGGGTAGAAGGTGAGAACATGGAGGGTGGTGGAGCGAAAAGGGTGTAGGCAGCAGTGGGATGAGGGGTGGCATGGTGGCACAGCGGTTAGCACTGCTGCCTCATGGTGCCAGGGACCCGTGTTCATTTCTGGCCTTGGTTGACTGGAGTTTGCATCTTCTCTCCATGTCCGCATGGGTTTCCTCCAGGTGCTCCAGTTTCCTCCCACAGTTCAAATGTCTGCAGGCTAGGCAGTAAAGAAGGCAAATGGTATCTGGCCATTATAGTGAGAGGATTTGAGTATGGGAATAGGGATGTTTTACTGCAATTGTACAGGGCATTGGTGGGGCCACACCTGGAGTATTCTGTGTAGTTTTGGTGTCCTTATCTGAGGAAGGATGATATTGATATGGAGGGAGTGCAGCAAAGGTTTACCAGGCTGATTCCTGGGATGGAGGAACTGTCATATGAGGAGAGACTAAATCAATTAGGATTATATTCATTGGAGTTTAGAAGAGCGGGAGTGGATCTCAATAGAAACTTACAACATTATAACAGGATTAGACAGGGTAGATTCGGAAAGAATGTTCCTGATGGTGGGGGAGTCCAGAACTAGGGTCATAGTTTGAGGATGAGGGGTAAACCTTTTTAGGACTGAGGTGAGGAGAATTTCTTTCATCCAGAGAGTGGTGAACCTGTGGCATTCATTACCATAGAAAGTAGTTGAGGCCAAAATTGTGTAGTTTCATGAAGGAATTATATATAGCTCTTGGGGCAAAAGGGATATTGGCTGGGGGAAGGGGGGGTGCGAGAGGAGAGGCAGGATCAGGGTATTGAACATGATGATCAGCCATCATCATGAATGGTGGAGCAGGGCCAAATGGCCTCCTCTTGCCTCTATTTTCTATGTTTCTATGATTGACCATGCTAAATTGCCCCTTTGTGTCTTAGTGATAGATGGGGTTAGGGGGGATGGCGTGGGCCTAGGCAGGGTGTTCTTTCAGAGAGTAAATGCAGACTCTTCTGCACTGTAGAGATTCTACGAGATAGGATTGACGGCCTGTCAAACACAATGGAGACAAAAAAGTGTGACCTATTGGAAGGTGACATTTTCTAAACCAATGCAACTTAAACTGAGAAAGTGAGAGAATGGAATGGAGCCCTTACAAAGAAACAGGTGGGCGGAATTATAATCATTATATTAAGGTGTTGTAATATTAATTGACAGCCTAAGCCCAAAAATGGAGAGTCGAGGATGGGTATTCAGCCAAATTGCTCCATGTCAGTGATTGCCCTCTAAGTAATCTCCTTACATCGTTCATCCAATCCTGACAGCAAAGTGAACTATAATGTACCAGGCAAAAGGTTGGAAAGATCTTCGCACAAGAAGACAATTCAAATGCCCACAATTCCTTTACTCCCAACCGTATCTTTTCAGATACAAATCAGTGAAGTTACCACTACCTTTACACAAAGGCTTCTCACTTTGGACTGGCATGGTTGCAAATGGCTTCCTTATGTGAACTATGAATATTCACTTGATGCTCTGCTCTCATCCAACTGTGGTCTCTCCCTGAGATATCCAAAAACCACACTCCCTGCTTGCTGTTTCTTCAACTGCAAACGAGCAAATAAACAAGTTCCTTAAACTCAGTCTCCAGGAGCACCTCTGCTAAACTATCACTTAGAGTTCCATAACTGATTATTAACTACTGTCCCACTAAGTAGTTTTCTCCTCCGAGCTTCACTGGAACCATTTTACTTAACACACACACACACATGTAGACCTAAATTTAACTTAATTTTATTAATGCTCTGGAGAGTGTAGAGAAGATTTTACTAGAATGTTGCCAGGGCTGGAGAATTGTAACTACAAGGAGAGATGGGAGCGGTTGAGGTTATTTTCCTTAGAACCGAGAAGGCTGAAGGGTGACCTGATTGACGTGTACAAAATTATAAGGGATAGAGATAGAGTCGACAGGAAGAATCTATTTCCCTTGGCTAAGTATTCAAAAGCCAGGGATCATGAATCTGTGGCAGAAAGGTTGGAGGGGACATGAGAAAAAACTTTTTTTACATAGGGGATGGTGGGTGTCTGGAATTCCCTGCCTGAGTTGGTGGTGGAGACTGAGACTCCTTTTAAATACCTGGATCGGCACCTTAAATGTTGTAAACTACAGGGCTATGGGATTAGAAAGGGCACCTTGGTGACTGGGTCAGCATGGACAAGGTGGGCCATTTGCACAGCAAGTTGGAGAATACACCATATTTTAATAAATTTGGAGTACCCAATTATTATTTTTTCCCAATTAAGGGGTAATTTAGCATGGCCAATCCACCTAACCTGCACATCTTTGGGTTGTGGGGGTGAAACCCATGCAGCCATGGGGAGAATGTGCAAACTCCACACGGACGAGCTTCCGGTTGCGGCTATGCTGAGCTAAGTCGCACGTTCGGCAGCTCCCGCCAGAAACTGACTTTTGGGCTCTTTTGAGGGGCACCAGCGGCATTTGGTCGACGGTTCTCAGTGTGGGAAGGTGACAGTACGATTTCCCCGGCACTGTATGGATTGGACCAGGAGTGGAGCGGTTAAAAAAAGTAATTCTGGTACAGCGCAAAGTGCGAGGGAGGAAAACCAAGATGGGGGCGGGGCGGGTGGAGACCAGGCAGCGTGGGCGAAAGAGCAGCAGGAGTTTCTCAAGCGCTGCTTCACGGAATTGAAAGCAGAGATGCTGGAGCCGATGAAGGCTTCGATCGACAAGCTGGTCGAGACCCAGAAGGCCCAAGGGGCGGCGATCTGGGAGGTGCGGCAGAAGGCCTCTGAGAATGAGGACGAGATATTGGGCCTGGCGGTGAAGGTGGAGGTGCACGAGGCGCTACACAAGAAATGACAGGAGAAGTTCGAGGACATGGAGAATCGGTCGATGAGGAAGAATCTGCGGATTCTGGGTCTCCCGGAGGGAGTGGAGGGGTCGGATGCTGGAGCATAAATGGCCACGATGCTGAACACTTTGATGGGCGCGGGTGCCTTCCCGAGGCCTCTGGAGCTGGATGGGGCCCACCGAGTCCTGGCGAGGCGGCCCAAGTCTAATGAGCCGCCGCGGGTGGTATTCGTGCGGTCCCACTGCTTGGTGGACAGGGAGTGTCCCCTAAGATGGGCAAAAAAGGAGCGGAGCAGCAGGTGGGAGAATGCAGAGGTCCGTATATATCCGGACTGGAGCGCGGAGGTGGCCAAGAAGAGGGCCGGGTACAATCGGGCTAAGGCGGTTCTGCATCGGAAGGGGGTGAAATTCGGGATGCTGCAGCCGGCGCGACTGTGGGTCACGTTTAAGGACCGGCACTATTACTTTGAGACGCCGGAGGAGGTGTGGACCTTTATTCAGGCCTAAAAGTTGGACACAGACTGAGGGTTGGTTGTGAGGGGAGGTCGCGGGTGGCTACTGTGGTTACTGGGTGTTGGGGAATGTTCTATTCTGTTCTGTATTGTTTCCTTGGGTGCTGGGGGGTAGGGTGAATTGGTTCGAAGTGGGGGTTTTGTGAGTGTGTGGGCGTCGGTGGTTGGAAGGACGGGGCCCCGTTTGGGGGAGGGGAGATGGGAGGCCCGAGGTGGGGGAGCTGGGATTAGGCCGCAAAAGCGAGATGCGCCAGAGAGGGCGGGGCTGGTCTGATGCAAAGCACGGGCTTTTTCCCACGCTAGGGAAGGAAGGGGGCAGGGCCGGGGGGAATGGCGGTGTTGGAGAGGAGTGCCCGCTGTTGGACAGGGGGGGACTACTACACTAGGGGGTCGATGGAGTGGTGTGAGTGGCCGGGGTCAGCAGGCGTCAGCTGACTTACAGGAGTGCTATGGGGGGAGCAACGCAGCTTTGGGGGGAAGGGACTGGGTTGCTGCTGCATTGACCAAAGGTGAGCTGGAGCTCGGAGAGAGAGTCGGGGCGGGGGTCTGCCTCTGGGGGGAATGGGGAGTGCGGGGGGGCTGGCCTAGAAAAGGGAATGGCTAATCGGCAGAGGTGGGGGGGTCGGGATGCCCCCTGATCCGGCTGATAACTTGGAATGTGAGAGGCCTGAACGGGCCGGTCAAGAGGGCCCGTGTGTTCGTGCACCTGAAGGGACTGAAGGCAGATGTGGTTATGCTCCAAGAGACGCATTTGAGGGAGGCAGATCAGGTTAGGCTGAGAAAGGGGTGGGTAGGGCAGGTTTTCCACTCTGGGGTTAGACACTAAGGATCGAGGGGTGGCGATTTTGGTGGGGAAGCGGGTGTCGTTTGAGGCGCTGAACATCGTGGCAGACAATGGAGGTAGGTATGTGATGGGGAGTGGTAAGCTGCAGGGGGTGCGGGTGGTATTAGTGAATGTATATGCCCCGAATTGGGACGATGCCGGATATATGCGGCGCATGTTGGGGCAGATTCCGGACCTAGAGGCAGGGAGCTTGATAATGCGGGGGGTGGGGAGACTTCAACACGGTACTGGATCCAGCATTGGACCGCTCTAGGTCCAGGACGGGTATGAGGCCGGCGGCGGCCAAGGTGCTGAGAGGGTTTATGGACCAGATGGGAGGAGTGGACCCACGGAGGTTTGTCAGGCCGGGGACCAGGGAATTTTCTTTTTTTTCCCACGTCCATAAAGCCTACTCCCGGATAGACTTCTTCGTTATGAGCAGGGCACTAATTCCGAGGGTGAAGGGCACGGAGTATTCGGCCATAGTTATCTCAGACCATGCCCCGCATTGGGTGGAGCTGGAGCTAGGGGAGGAGAGGGACCAGCGCCCGCTGTGGCGCCTGAATATGGGCTTGCTGGCGGATGAGGAGGTGAGCGGGCGGATCCGGGGGTGCATTGAAAGCTATCTAGAGGCTAACGATAATGGGGAGGTGGGGGTGGTCTGGAAGGCGTGAAGGTGGTGATTAGGGGAGAGCTAATCTCCACTAGGGCCCACAAGGAGAAGAAGGAGAGGAGAGATTAGTGGGGGAGATTTTAAGGGTGGATAGGAGGTATGCAGAGGTCCCCGAGGAGGGACGACTCGAGGAGCGACGAAGCCTCCAGGCCGAGTTCGACCTGTTGACCACCAAGAAGGCAGAGGTGCAATGGAGGAAAGCGCAAGGGGCGGTGTATGAGTACGGGGAGAAGGCTAGCCGGATGTTGGCACACCAGCTTTGGAAGCGGGAGGCAGCGAGGGAGATTGGGGGAGTTAGGGATAAAGGGGGGAACACGGTGTGGAGTGCGATGGGAATAAATGGGGTATTTAGAGACTTTTATGAGGGGCTGTATAGGGCTGAACCCCCGACGGAGGAAGGGGGGGATGCATCGGTTTTTGGATCGACTGAAGTTCCCGAGGGTGGAGGAGGAGCAGGTGGCTGTGCTTGGGGCACCGGTAGGGCTGGAGGAGCTGACTAAGGGGCTGGGGAGTATGCAGGCGGGGAAGGCACCGGGGCCAGATGGGTTCCCGGTGGAATTTTACCGGATGTACATGGACCTGCTGGGCCCTCTATTAGTGAGGACTTTCAATGAGGCGAGGGAGGGGGGGGGTCCTACCCCCGACGATGTCCAGGGCGATGATCTCGCTGATCTTGAAGCGGGACAAGGACCCATTACAGTATGAGTCGTATAGGCCAATCTCTCTCCTCAACGTGGACACTAAGGTGTTGGCTACCAGAATTGAGGACTGTGTCCCGGGGGTGATTCACGAGGACGAGACGGGTTTTATTAAGGGTTTTTTGTACAATGTGTGCAGGAGGGTTTCCTGACACTATGTTGACAGGCCAACAAGAGGCGAGGCCACATTGGATTTGGTTTTGGGTAATGAACCAGGCCAGGTGTTAGATTTGGAGGTAGGTGAGCACTTTGGGGACAGTGACCACAATTCGGTGACGTTTACGTTAGTGATGGAAAGGGATAAGTATATCCCGCAGGGCAAGAGTTATAGCTGGGGGAAGGGCAATTATGATGCCATTCGACATGACTTGGGAGGGGTAGGTTGGAGAAGTAGGCTGTAAGTGTTGGGCACACTGGATATGTGGAGCTTGTTCAAGGAACAGCTACTGCGTGTTCTTGATAAGTACGTACCGGTCAGGCAGGGAGGAAGGTGTTGAGCGAGGGAACCGTGGTTTACCAAAGAAGTGGAATCTCTTGTTAAGAGGAAGAAGGAGGCCTATGTGAAGATGAGGTGTGAAGTTTCAGTTGGGGCGCTTGATAGTTACAAGGTAGCGAGGAAGGATCTAAAGAGAGAGCTAAGACTAGCAAGGAGGGGACATGAGAAGTATTTGGCAGGTAGGATCAAGGAAAACCCAAAAGCTTTCTATAGGTATGTCAGGAATAAAAGAATGACTAGGGTAAGAGTAAGGCCAGTCAAGGACAGGGATGGGAAGTTGTGTGTGGAGTCTAAAGAGATAGGCGAGATACTAAATGAATATTTTTCGTCAGTATTCACTCAGGAAAAAGAGAATGTTGTGGAGGAGAATGCTGAGACCCAGGCTATTAGAATAGATGGCATTGAGGTACGTATGGAAGAGGTGTTGGCAATTCTGGACAGGCTGAAAATAGATAAGTCCCCGGGTCCTGATGGGATTTATCCTAGGATTCTCTGGGAAACCAGTGAAGAGATTGCTGAGCCTTTGGCTTTGATTTTTATGTCATCATTGGCTACAGGAATAGTGCCAGAGGACTGGAGGATAGCAAATGTGGTTCCTTTGTTCAAGAAGGGGAGTAGAGACAACCCCGGCAACTATAGACCGGTGAGCCTCACGTCTGTTGTGGGTAAAGTCTTGGAGGGGATTATAAGAGACAAGATTTATAATCATCTAGATAGGAATAATATGATTAGGGATAGTCAGCATGGCTTTGTGACGGGTAGGTCATGCCTCACAAACCTTATCGAGTTCTTTGAGAAGGTGACTGAACAGGTAGACGAGGGTAGAGCAGTTGATGTGGTGTATATGGATTTCAGTAAAGCGTTTGATAAGGTTCCCCACGGTAGGCTATTGCAGAAAATACGGAGGCTGGGGATTGAGGGTGATTTAGAGATGTGGATCAGAAATTGGCTAGCTGAAAGAAGACAGAGGGTGGTGGTTGATGGGAAATGTTCAGAATGGAGTTCAGTTACAAGTGGCGTACCACAAGGATCTGTTCTGGGGCCGTTGCTGTTTGTCATTTTTATAAATGACCTAGAGGAGGGCGCAGAAGGGTGGGTGAGTAAATTTGCAGACGACACTAAAGTCGGTGGTGTTGTCGATAGTGCGGAAGGATGTTGCAGGTTACAGAGGGACATAGATAAGCTGCAGAGCTGGGCTGAGAGGTGGCAAATGGAGTTTAATGTAGAGAAGTGTGAGGTGATTCACTTTGGAAGGAATAACAGGAATGCGGAATATTTGGCTAATGGTAAAATTCTTGGAAGTGTGGATGGGCAGAGAGATCTCGGTGTCCATGTACATAGATCCCTGAAAGTTGCCAACCAGGTTGATAGGGTTGTGAAGAAGGCCTATGGAGTGTTGGCCTTTATTGGTAGAGGGATTGAGTTCCGGAGTCATGAGGTCATGTTGCAGCTGTACAAAACTCTGGTACGGCCGCATTTGGAGTATTGCGTACAGTTCTGGTCACCTCATTATAGGAAGGACGTGGAGGCTTTGGAACGGGTGCAGAGGAGATTTACCAGGATGTTGCCTGGTATGGAGGGAAAATCTTATGAGGAAAGGCTGATGGACTTGAGGTTGTTTTTGTTAGAGAGAAGAAGGTTAAGAGGAGACTTAATAGAGGCATATAAAATGATCAGGGGGTTAGATAGGGTGGACAGTGAGAGCCTTCTCCCGCGGATGGAAATGGCTAGCACGAGGGGACATAGCCTTAAACTGAGGGGTGATAGATATAGGTCAGAGGTAGGTTCTTTATGCAAAGAGTGGTGAGGCTGTGGAATGCCCTACCTGCAACAGTAGTGAACTCACCAACATTGAGGGCATTTAAAAGTTTATTGGATAAGCATATGGATGATAATGGCATAGTGTAGGTTAGATGGCTTTTGTTTTTTGACTTCCCATGTCAGTGCAACATCGTGGGCCGAAGGGCCTGTACTGCACTGTATCGTTCTATGTTCTAAGGCAGCTGAATACCAATGTGTGGAGGCTCCTTAACGTAATCATGATGCCTACAGTGGAGGGGGAGGCAGAGATAGTGGCGGCGATGGACGCGGAGAAGGCCTTCGTTAGGGTGGAGTGGGGGTACCTCTGGGAAATGTTGAGGAGGTTTGGGTTCGGGGGGGGGGGGTTCATTAGTTGGGTTAGGCTACTCTACGAAGCCCCAGTGGCAAGTGTGGCCATGAATCGGAGGAGGTCGGAATACTTTTGGCTGTACCGGGGGACGAGGCAGGGGTGCCCCCTATCCCCCTTGCTATTTGCATTGGTAGTTGAGCCTTTGGCTATGGCTCTAAGGGAGTCCAGGAACTGGGGGGGGGGCTGGTCCGGGAGGGGGAGGAACACCGGGTTTCGTTGTCTGCCGATGACCTGTTACTGTATGTGGCGGACCCAGTGGGGGGGGGGGGAGATGCTGGAGGTGATGCGGATCCTCGGGGAGTTTGGGGACTTTTCCGGGTATAAGCTCAACGTGGGGAAAAGTGAGCTCTTCGTGGTACACCCAGGGGACCAGGGAAGGGGGATAGACGAGCTTCCACTGAAGAGGGCGGAAATGGGTTTTCGGTTTCTGGGGATCCAGGTGGCCAGGAGCTGGGGGTCCCTACACAAGCTCAACTTGACGAGGCTGGTGGAGCAGATGGAGGAGGAGTTTAAAAGGTGGGATATGCTGCCACTCTCCTTGGCGGGCAGGGTACAGTCGGTGAAGATGACGGTGCTCCTGAGGTTCATTTTTATATTCCAGTGTGTCCCCATCCTGAGCCCCAAGGTCTTTTTTAAGCGGGTCAGTAGGAGCATCATGGGATTCGTGTGGGCGAAAAAGACCCCGAGGGTGAGAAGGGTGTTTCTGGAGTGGAGTAGGGACAGAGGAGGGTTAGCGTTACCTAATCTGTGTGGATATTACTGGGCTGCCAATGTGGCGATGATACGCAAGTGGGTAATGGAGGGGGAGGGGGCGGCGTGGAAGAGGCTGGAGATGGCGTCCTGTGTGGGCACGAGTCTGGGAGCACTGGTGACAGCACTGCTGCCCCATCCGCCGACGGTACACCACGAGTCCGGTGGCGGCGGTGACTTTGAAAATGTGGGGGCAGTGGAGGCGCCACAGGGGTGAGGTTGGTTCTTCGGTTTGGTCCCCGATCCGGGAGAACCATCGGTTCGTCCCGGGGAGAATGGATGGAGGGTTCCTGAGCTGGCACAGGGCAGGAATTAGAAGGATGGGGGACCTGTATTTAGATGGGACGTTTGCGAGCCTTGGGGCGCTGGAGGAAAAATTCAGGCTTCGCCCCCCCCCCCCCCCCCCCCGGAAATGCCTTCAGGTACATGCAGGTAAGGGCGTTTGTAAGACGGCAGGTGAGGGAGTTCCCACTGCTTCCAGCACTCTGGATCCAGGATAGGGTGCTCTCGGGGGGGTGGGTTGGAGAGGGCAGGGTCTCAGCGATCTACCAGGAGATGCAGGAGGAGGAGGAGACCTTGATGGAGGAGCTAAAGGGTAAATGGGAGGAGGAGCTTGGGGAGGAGATAGACGAGGGTACGTGGGCGGGCGCCCTGGGTAGGGTTAATTCTTAATTCTTCCTCTTCTTGCGCCAGGCTTAGCCTGATACAATTTAAGGTTCTTCACAGAGCGCATATGACAGGGGCGAGGCTGAGCAGGTTCTTTGGGGTGGAAGACAGGTGTGGGAGGTGCTCAGGGAGCCCAGCAAATCATACCCATATATTCTGGGCGTGCCCGGAGCTGGATGGGTTCTGGAGGGGTATTGCGAGGACGATGTCTTAAGGTGGTGAACACCCAGGTTAAGCCGAGCTGGGGGTTAGCACTATTTGGGGTATTGGACGAGACGGGAGTGCCAGAGGCGAAAGAGGCCGGTATTCTGGCCTTTGCATCCCTGGTAGCCCGGCGGAGGATTCTGCTACAGTGGAAGGATGCAAGGCCCTAGAGCGTGGAAGCCTGGATCAGTGACATGACAGGGTTCATTAAATTGGAGAGGGTAAAATTTGCCTTGAGAGGGTCTGTGCAAGGGTTCTTCAGGCAGTGGCAACCGTTCCTAGACTTTCTAGCGGGGCGTTAGGTGGTCAGCAGCAGCAACAACCCAGAAGGGGGGGGGGGTGTACTTTGTGTTTTCTACTGTTTATTATTGCTTAATGGGGGTTTGTGTATTGGGGGAATTTGATGTAGTTGTAAGATGTTTATTTGTGTTCTTTGTTTTTCTTTTTTCTGTAAGGTGGGGGGGGGGGTTGTTTGTTGAGAATATGTAAAAATTTGAATAAAAAATGTCTTTCAAATAACTCCACACGGGCAGTGACCCAGGACCGGGATTCGAACCTGGGTCCTCAACGCTGCAGTCCCAGTGCTAACCACTGGGCCACATGCCGCCTGTGAATACACAATATAATTCCTTATGCAGATGTTGTAACTTGTAACATGCATACATATTTTACTGCTACGGGTCAGCTGTTAAAATTCTGCCCTTTTTTGAAGTTGCCATGTCTGTCTAACATGCCAGGTTAGTGGAGTTTCTTCAAGTGTGATCGGTTGGCAAACTGGTGTTTGGCATTTCTGGCTCTTGGCCAGAAGAAAACAGTTTTTCAATTTGTTCCTGGGATGACAGTGGCATTTGTTGTCCATCCCCTTTTGCCCTTGACCGGCTGGTAGTGGTGAACTGAGCTGTCATTTTGAACAGCTGCAGGCCACGTGGTGTAGGTATGCTTATAGCACTGTGGGGGAGGAGGCACCAGGATTTTGACCCAGGTGTCCAGTGTTTAGCATCATGGTCTTTTTAATCTCCCAAGTGCATGCGTATAGTTTGGCGATCGTGTATATTCGCAGATCATACTTTCCAAAGTGGTTCCAATGTGTTTGCCACTATTGTTCTAATTGGGAGCCCATTCACATATTGACCAGGATGTGAAGATGTTCATGGACTCTTAAATTTGTAAGCAATTCCATGTAAAAGCATTTGTCTAACATTCATTTATCTGGCATCCTGTTTGTGTGTAAATACTAGCAGATAAATACTATCCGGAAGGGAAAACTGACCAGGCTGAGGTTTTCTTCCCCCTGGAACAGAGGTCACCGACGAGTGATCTTATCGAAATCTTAAATTATGAAGGGGCATGTTGCGCTAAAGTGGTTTGCACTGTTGCCTCACAGTGCCAGGGACCCGGGTTCAATTCCGGGCGTGGATGACCATGTGGAGTCTGCACTTTCTCCCGTGCCTGCGTGGGTTTCCTCCGGATGCTCCACTTTCCCCCCTCCCTCAATCCAAAGAAGTGCAGGTTAGGTTGATTGGCTATGCTAAATTGCTCCTTGGTGTCCAAAGATGTTCAGGTTAGGCGGGGGTATGGGAATAGTGTGGGCGAGTGGGCCAAGGTAGGATGCTCTTTCAGACACTTGTTGAGAGACGATGTGCCGAATGGCCTCCTGCACTGTAGGAATTCTACGGTTGAATGGGTAGACATGGCAGAGATAATTTTGCCTGTAGGCAGTCACAAGACTGTCACTGATACATCCAATAAGGAATTCAGTAGAAACCCCAGTGATTAGAATGTGGAACTTGCTACCACATTGTGTGGTTAAATAAAATAGCACAGATGTCATTAAGATATGCATGCAAAGGAGAAAGCAATAGAAGGTTACGCTATCAAGGTTACATGGAATAGGTTTGGAGGAAGTTCATGTGGACCATAAAATACCAACATGAGCAAATTGGGCAGAATAACCAGGTTCTGTGCTTGAAAATGTATGCATTTTGTTTGCTGCGAGGGAAACTGCAGTCATTTTTTTTTTCCTGAATGGATAAGCTACATTTAATTGATTAAACTTGATCTGCAATTCTCTTTTTGGCTTTTAAAGTATCTGCTTTAGGTCATTTTTGTTGGTGCTGAGCTGTAATCACTAGGTTGGAAAAAAGGTTTTGAGTACTTTTTGGATAATGGGGTAGTTTCTGGTGTCCTTTCACTTACTGTGACTTGAATTCGGAATCCAACCAAACTGATTGAAGTTCAGTAGTTCTTAATTTTCTATATTATAAAGGAACATTCTCGATCTAATTATCTAATGAGGAAAGAAAATTCAAAAACCTGTAAATGCTAGACAGCATCAGTAGTTCAGGCAGCCGATGTGTGGAAAACACAAGTTAATCTTTCAGGTTACAGGTGAGCAGCATTGATATAGATATAAAAGCAAAATATTACAGATCCCTGAGATCTGAAATAAAAACATGTAGCAGATATAAAAGCAAAATAGTACAATTCCCCGAGATCCGAAATCAAAACAAAGTGCTGGAAAAACTTAGTAAGTTTGGCAGCATCTGTGAAGAAAGAAGCACTATTAACATTTCAGTATTAACTCTGTTTCTCTCTCCCCACAAATGCTGCTAAATTTGCTGAGTTTTTCCAGCACTTTCAGCATTTGCAACGCAACTGATCAAGGGGCTTATGTCGGGGGACTCACACAGAAAAAGGAAAATAAATAGACTGACCTACAGAATGTTGAGTGTTGTGCAGTAATAGGCCATGGGACAGTGGCAAGCATAATGGGGGAAATCAAATAAAAGATGTGTGTGAATAGCTAAAAGTAAGGCCTGAGGAAGGAGCAGCGCTCTGAAAGCTAGTAATTTGAAACAAACCTGTTGGACTTTAACCTGGTGTTATAAGACTTATTACTGTGCTCACCCCAGTCCAACGCCGGCATCTCCACATAATAGCTAAAGGGTGAGAGGCTGAAGGTTAGGGCATTATGAAAAACTGGTTAAGCTGAGCTGGCTGTAATTGCCTTGGGACCCGGCAAACAAAGGTCTGTGCCAAGGCTGCAGACCACTGTTGCCAGAATGTTCATTGGCAGGGTGTCCTCCGCTCCCAAGCACCAGTAATGAAAAAAAAAAATTGGCCTTGGGGAGAGTGCAGTCGAGATTTACCTAGACTCTCAGGGTTAAGCCAAGATGAGAGAGTAAACAAAATATTGTTGTATTACTAGAATTTACAAAGTGATTTTGATCAAAGTTTTCAAGGTATTAGGGAACCTTTAGTGTAGATTGGGAGAAGCTTTTTCATTGTTTGGGGAGTGTAGTCATCACGTTAGAGCCAGACCTTTCAGGAGTGAAGCTGGAAAACTCTTCGACACAGCGTGGTAGAAGTTTGGAACTAGTCTGTAACTGGCAATTGGTGTTAGATCAATTACAACTTTTAAAAACTTGAGATTGATGGATCTATAAAATATAGAGATACAGGGAAAATGCGGGTGTTCAGAGTTGGATTACAAATCAGCCATCTCACTAAATAACAGAATAAGCTTGTGGGACTAAATTACCGAGTCTCTTCCTATGTTCAAAAAAAATTGTTATGGCATGGTCAAACTTTAGATAAAGAGCCACTGGCCTGAATTCTTCCAAATGTTGATTGACCTACTTGTTTTCAATATTTTCTGATTTCCAGCATGTGTTTTGACTATAACATTAGACTATCACATTACTAGTGTATAGTGTGATGTTGAAGGAGCTTGGGAGTTGGTGCTGCTAATCATGTATTAATAGCTGCTTTCTTTAATAGGGCAATTGAAAAACTTAATGGCTATGTGTTGGAGAATTTTTCACTAAAAGTAACCTATATCCCTGATGAGATGGCTGCTCAACAAAGTTCGCAACAGCTACCTTCACAAGCACGACGTGGTTTTGGGCAACGAGGTCCACCTCGACAAGGGTCTCCTAATGGAACAGTTCGACCGAAACAGCAGCAGTCTGATGTTCCTTTGCGAATCATGGTTCCAACTCAGTTTGTGGGTGCCATCATTGGGAAGGAAGGGGCCACAATCCGGAATATCACAAAACAAACACAGTCAAAGTAGGTATTCCATTTGCAACTTTGTGAAGAGCTTTATTATCTGTTCATTATTTAAGTTGTAAGTTTGTAATTTGTGCTTGGGTAAGGTGGAGCACTGTTAAATTCAGTGAGCTATGATTACAGGTATACACCATCTTTGGACCAAGCCCCTGCCATCCTGCCAGTTTTTTGGGGTAGGGTGATTTGGGTTGGGTCGAGGTCAAGGGAATGGTCCCTTGTGCGGGAAAAGACGGTGCGCAAAGTCGGTTAACCAATGCAGCACCTAGCCCATCAAGCCAGTAAGACATTTTGCTTACCGAATAATAAAAATCATCATGGCAGCTTAAAATGTCTGGTTGGGCATTGCTAGTTCTTAGATAGCTGGATTTGAGACGCTGTACCTGAGACGCTGTACCTGTCTTAAGTTCAAACCATAGGTTGGATATAAGTGCAAATTGCATTTTCTGGATTATCTCAAACTTATGGAAGTAAGGAGGTTGGCAACGAAAATAAATTGAGAGCTTTACAGCATAGTGTAGTTCGAACTGCACCTTTATAACCTGAGGCAACGGATACCCAATGAGTACACCACCTCAGGAAGGAGCAAGACAGGAGCTCTGGCATGGCGGTTAAGCTCTTTGTTTGGCAGCATTGCTGTGATACCGTACATGGGCACCTGCGCCCTTGGTGTGCCGCTTGGTGGGTTGTGCATATTTTACCTTCTCCCTGTGGTTTGGGTGGACCCCCCCCCCCCCCCCCCCAACCAAGCTCCTGGTCTCGAAGAGGCTGATGAATTGTTTACACATGTGGTGGAGCCCTTCCTCTCCCTCTATGGCGGAATTATATTTTTTCTAGTTGTAACAACTTTGCTGAGTCGAATAGCCAGTCTGAGGCTTTGGGTGGCGCTACCGACCTGCGTCCAAGCAGAAATGTCCGCTGGGCAATCGGGGGTGAATGCCAGAGCATCTGCAATTTAGCATGGTCAATTCACCTCCCCCGCACATCTTCGTTATGGAGGTGAGACCCACGCAGACAGTGGGAGACGGTGCAAACTCCACCCAGACAATAACCCAGGGCCAGGATCGATCCTGTGTCCTTGATTCTGAGAGGCAGCAGTGCTAACCACTGTGCCACCATGGTGCCCCAGTCTGGAGTGATTCTTAGCACCCAAGGGTTTAATTCCTATTCTTTCTTTGCTCTGCCTCAAACTTGCAATCGTAGAACCATCTCTTGAGGTTTTGTTTCCTGGAGACTTTAACCCAAGCTAGATGATTCTTCCAGCCTAACTTTTACTCTCCATGTGTTTGATCTTTTCAATACAAGCACAAGCTTCTATCCATGTTCCTGCATGCTGAACCATAGACACTTTTTGGTCCGTAGCTGCTCCCTCTCTTGGATCCAGGCTGACTCACAATGCTGTCGTACTTTCTAGGAAAGCCTGTAACCTGATCTTTACAATGGCTTCCTCTGTAACCTTCCCCATTGTAATGTGAATCACATAGGCTTGTATCTAGGTAGAAATCCTTATTAACTTTATCATCGAGAGTCCAACACACTCATCTTGGAACTAGATGAACAATTTAAAGCACAACTGTTTACAACCTGACATTCTAGACACCTACATGTCTATCTCTGTTTTTAGATGGTCGGCCACTCTCTTTCTCTCTCACTTACTTTGTTTGATCTATGGCAGGCATTGGTCGTTCCTCTGTTACTGGCTTGGTTTTTGTGTTTGTAGCAAAAGTGAAATGGTCACATATCCCTTTTTACTCTGAAACTGATGGCATCCCTGTGCACACTTGTAAATCTAAGCACAAAAGTTGCTGTTATGATTTCCCCACACCTCCGCAGCATTTGCAGCTGAAGTCCTGCAGATGGAAGTCTTTGAAATCAACTTGATTTGAAATAAAATTCCACGTTTTAACAGTGGTTGGAGGGCCGGGGGGGGGGGGGGGCAGTAAGTTAAGGAAACTTGAGAAATGAAGAGAAACTTCCAAGATGTCTGGTTAAAGGTACTAGATCAGAGAACTGTTCAGTAACCACAGACACAGCTGAAAAGAAGGCCAGGTGATTTTTAGGTCTGAGATTTTCCTACAGCCTGCGGAACGCAAGTTGAAATAACTGGAAATCGGTGGCTCGATCTCCAGAGTTTGTGTAAAAGTGGTGAAGACAAAGGAAATCTAAAAGGGGGTGGTGTAAAATCCTGGATTGCATTAGCTGTTAAAAGTAGAGTGGAAGCTTGTGTTAAAAAAGTAATTTGTAAAACCTGGGCTGAATATTGGGATGCAAACATCTGAGGGAAAGCATTATTATGAGAGAAGATCTTAAAACTTTGTTGAGTTTGGAAACTCGCATGTGATCACTTGGAGACTGAAGAGAAATCCACAGACACTAACTTGAGATTCAGAGTGGATAGTGTGTATTTGCCCACAGTCATCTTGTGTGCTTAAAAGGGACTTAATGAGACCATTGTAGTTTATGATGTACTTTATAATCCATGGTAATCTTTATATATGTGTGTAATTGTTAAGGTAAAGGGGGAGTAAAGGAGTGTTTTATTATCCAATTTTTCCATGTTTGATGCTTTTCTTGTTGAAACTAATTGGTGTTCCTGTGACTCTTCCTCCATATTTTATTTTAAAAAATATAAAAGTGACTTTTGAGCCAGCTTTCCATTCTGGAATCTTCCCGTCCAGCTATAACATAACTGGGATCGCAATGAATAATGAGAGAGCATTCTGTTCTGTCGAATTTAGCCTTTTTGACTGAGCCCAAAGTTCATAGGGATGGGAAATTTCCTGGTCAGTGACCCAAAACCCCGATCTCTGTGTATCCAGCAACTTCAGGCCCATTGCGCAGTCTGGGGAAAGCTGTGGAAACCTTTGAAAAAGGAAAAAGAAAATATTGAATTTGTTTTTTGAACAAAAGTTTGTTCATGTTCTCTCCAGAAGTGGATTTTATTTCTTAGCATTGAACTTTTGCCATTTGTGGTTATCATTTAACTCTTAAATAGATGCTAGATATTTAACTTTTTCAGTAATAGGAATGTTGTGCCTCTGTTTAGAATTGACATTCATCGTAAAGATAACGCAGGTGCTGCTGAGAAACCAATAAGTATTCACTCAACACCAGAGGGGTGTTCAGCTGCTTGCAAGATGATAATGGAAATCATGCAGAAGGAAGCTCAGGATACAAAATTGTACGTACATAGAATAACATTTTGCATTTCAATCGTTAACAATGCAAACAATTAAGTTTGTACCTACAAATCAGGCAGGTGTTTTGTTTTAATTGCAAGAATATCCCTGTCTTTCAAAATATTACAATTTTGAAACCGTGGACATGTGGGAAACTAGCATTTTGTAGTCCCTTTGGTCACTTTCAAAATTAATATCTCAATAGCCCACTACCAAAATAGTCAATGCTCCCCTCAAGTTTTTAGTGTTATCTGCTTCCCCGGGCCATTCCATAAATTAGATCATAAGGCACGGAAGCAGATTTAGGCCACTCAGCCCATCGGGTCAGCTCCGCCATTCAGTCACGACTGATGTGTTTCTCATCCCCATTCTCCTGCTATCTCCCCATAACCCTCGATTCCCCTTTTACAGTACCTAATTATTTTTTTCCCAGTTAAGGGGCAATTTAGCATGGCCAATCCACCTACCCTGCGCATTTTTAACCTTGTGGGGGTGAGACCCACACAGGCACTGGAACGTGCAAACTCCACAGCCAGTGACCCGGGGCCTGGATCAAACCCGGGGCCTGGATCAAACCCGGGGCCTGGATCAAACCCGGGTCCTCGGCTCTGTGAGGTAGCAGTGCTAACCACTGTGCCATCCCCTTATTAATCAAAAATTTATCTATCTCTGTCTTAAAGACACTCTGCCTCCACAGCCTTCTGTGGCAAGGAGTTCCACAAATTCACCACCCTCTGAGATGAGAAGGAAGAGCAGGAATTTCTTCCGCCAGTTTTAAACGATCACCCCTTCAGTCTGAGGCTGTCTCGGGTTCTAGTTTTTCCTACTAGTGGAAGCATCCTCTCCACGTCCACTCCATCTAGGTCTCTCAGTTCCTGTAAATTTCCATAAGATCCCCCCCCTCATCCTTCTAAACTCCCAACGACTACAGAGCCAGAGTCCTCAATCGATCTCGTATGACAAGCTCTTCATTCCAAGGATCATTCTTGTGAACCTCCTCTGGACCCTTTCCACATCCTTAGATACAGGGCCCAAAACTGCTCATAATACTCCAAATGGGTTCTGACCAGAGCCTTATACAGCCTCTGGTACATCCCTGCTCTTGTATTCTAGCCCTCTCGACATGCATGCCACTAGAGCAATTAAATCAAAACTGTACACCTTCCCTTTTTTTATATTTGAACCTATATCCGTTCAGTTTATTTATCCATTAAATATACAATGGTTGAATCATTTCGACCCTGAAGCCTTCAACCTGCTTTTCTCGTTCAAAGCTTTAAATACAGTATCCAATACCCTTTACCCCCAGCTTCCTCTCTGTGATCATAGCCTATGCTAAACCCATTGGTAGCTTTTTGCTGTTGCGCCTGCTAACTTGGCATGGAAACTGGGGTCCTCTGGGTCTGTATGACTTGGTATAAACCGTTTGCTTTTGTGGGTGAATGCACGAGTAATTAAGTAATTAAATGTCTTCATCTGAATCATTTTTGAGTGCTTTTGCCAAATGAATTGCCATCTGAAAACTTTTCAAGCTGGGGTTAAAACTCCTATTTACATAATTGCAGCACAGAAGAAATACCTTTAAAGATTTTGGCACACAACAATTTTGTTGGGCGTCTCATTGGGAAAGAAGGAAGAAATCTGAAAAAAATCGAGCAAGATACAGACACTAAAATCACAATTTCTCCGTAAGTTTTGGAGCTCTGGATTTCCATTTTCTGTGCATTGAATTGGTCTTTTGACAAAATTTGAAATTGTTATGTTGGTTATGCAGGTTGCAAGACTTGACGCTTTGCAATCCAGAAAGGACCATTACAATAAAAAGCAGTATTGAAGCATGTTCCAAAGCTGAGGAAGAAATTATGAAGAAAATTAGAGAATCTTATGATAATGATATGGCTGCTATGAATGTAAGTAATCAGCAGGTGTTTACTGTTCGAACAGTGCTGTTATTCTAGTCAAGGATTGTATTACTGCTTGAGGTGGATAACAATTGTCGTCTTTCAACAGTTCCTATAAAATGAAACATGTCCTTTGTTCCAAAAACTACCATTTATTTGGTTTTTACAGAGTTGTGTGTCTTGAGGATGAATAATTTTGCAAGTTATAGTAATCTCGATTTGAATTTTAGATAACCAATATGTTCACTCCATATTGTCAGAAATCAAACTTGATTGAGTTTTGCACACTAAAATAATACCTTTACAATTCTACCCAAGTGTGACTGAGTTTAGGATTCATTTAATTCTGGTTAAATTGTGCTTTATTCATAACATTTGTAATACTGTAGTCTATTTACAATCTGGATATCACCATTCACGTTGCACAATACAGAACAATTGGGTTAAACACAGTACTTTACACTCTAGGGAACCATGCTCCACATGAAACATTTTCTGATGTATACAGCCAAGAGATTTTACACTGTTTCCAGGTCCTTGTTGTGCAATGGCAAGAGGGTTCTATACTGTGGGCTTTCCCCCACTGAACCTTTCTGGTGATGTGCCACCCATCTGGGGAGTTAGCAGTATAGTGTCAACAAATGAAACCTATCTATGAATAACTTGATGGTTTTCAGTTTCCAGCAGAGCCACTTGGCTGCAGATCTTATCACAGCTTTGATTCGGGTGTGCACACCAGCTGAATACTTGCATAGAGACAAGAGCAAGTGTACGGTAGAAAGCATGACACTAAGGAGCCTCGTTAACCTGAAGTCATTGTGGAAACCTGCCAGTGGCTGGAATCATACCTGATGGAAGTCGGCTGTGGTGGAAGGATGCCAATTACCGTAGCTCCAGCACATTGTTTTTTTATATAATTATAAACGTTTTTAATTGGGTTTTTGAACAAAGCATATTTACCGTTATGTGCACAGAATAAAATATTATATATTTATATAGAAGAGAAGGGAACACGTACACAAAAAAAATTAAAATAAAATAACTGGTAGGGTATTATGCACTAGCTCAACAAGAGCAACTCTGTACAATTGGCAATATTATTTTTAACACATCAGTAGGTATCTGTTTGTGTGTGGGGGTGGGGGGGGGGGGGGGGGGGGGGTGGAGGCTGGGGAGGTAGATATACATTTGGGTGCCGGAGAAACAATAACAGAGGGCAATACGCAAATGGATCTGGTGTTGATGTTGTCACTTGCTTCTCCCGGACGGTTTTTGCTGCCGTTGTCGTTTCTCCCCACTCCTCCTCCTCCCCCTCCTGTGGTTCGCCTTTCTTTTCTCTTGGGTTTAGTTGTTACCCTCTCCTGCCTTGGCTACTTTCCCCTGATTCTTGGCTACTTGGCTATTCTTCTGCTTGTTCGTTGGCCACAAACAGTTCCTGGAACAACTATTAGGTGAATGGCTCCCACGTTCTGTGGAAGCCGTCGTCTGACCCTCGGATGGCGAATTTGATTTTCTCCATTTGGAGAGATTCTGAGAGGTCGGACAGCCAGTCTGCAGCTTTGGGTGGTGCTGCTGAGCACTGTGGATTATATGAATTTTCCATCAGCTGTCCAGATTTGAAACTTGGGTGAATTGAATTTTCTACTTTACTTCATTAAACATAATATCCATAAAATCCCTATAGTGCAGAAGGAGGCCATTTGGCCCACCAAGTCTGCACCGACCCTCTGAAAGAACACTCCACCCAGGCCCTGCCCTATCCCTGTAATCTCACCTAACCTGCACGTCTGGGAGGAAACCAGAGCACCCGGAGGAAACCTACGCAGGCACAGGGAGGACGTGCAAACTCCACACAGATAGTCGCCCAAGACCGGAATCAAACCCGGGTCCCTTGCCTAGTGAGGCAGCAGTGTTAACTGCTGAGCTCTTCCTACTCCTGTTAGTGTGATGTTATTTTAATACTGCTACTCTAATTCCATCTCCCAGTCCTTTTCTGAAGATTTTTGTAGTTTACAACATTTATTCATGATCATGTCCAGCTAATAGTCAGGTCCTTCTGATTGCTAGTACACCATATCCTCCAAAGCTGCTTTGCACTTCTAATTTATTTCTCTCCTTGCCATCCCTTTCCTGAAGCCAGAAAATAATTCTGTTTTCAGTTCATGATATATTCCCCCTCCCTGCCAACATTTTTAGCTGTTAGGACTTTTGCATTGCGATTGTTAATATAGGGCCAATTGGCCAATCGTAGCTATGTTTTGTAGGGTTGAAAGAGTTTGCCCTTTTTGCCATCCTGATATATCCAGAGTTAAAACTTTAGGTTTTTTGAGCATGTACGGCTGTATTAAATTAAATTGAGTACATTTGTTGCTCCAAAGAATGCTGATCCAATAGCAGTTCCATTATATTGAGGAAGATTTCAAAATCTAGTTTCACACGTTTTATGATAGGCCCACCAAATGTTAGCTCAAACTTTCATGCCAATAATTGTTCAGTAAACCAGAGCAGGACACTTTAACCCAAAGTACTGCAAAACAATCAGTCTAAATTGGCAAAATGACATTTCTTACCAATTGCAGTAGACATTCCATAACACACAGCTGACAATTCAGTACTAGTGGAGTGATTTCTCCAGTCATAGATTTTGAGGTGTGGAAAGGTAGTTCAATGATGTAATATGACGGAGAGAACAAGGTCTGGAGTGTGCATCATTTGTTCCCTCCTTCCAAGTATGCAGGACAGACTCTGGTGCAAAGTGATTTAGTTAACTGAAAGAGGAAGTTTTTAATGACTTGCACTGCTAATTCAATGGTGTGATGTGTAAATGCATTTTCTTGCAAATAATAACACTTCCGGGATCTTCTGCCCTAACTTGTGAAAGACAAAACCAGCTGTCCAAAGGAAAATAGTGCACCCATTGCAGAAAATATTCCGTATTAATGCACAATAAAATAAAAAATTCATGATATGCACATAGTATAGAATGCAGAATTCTGAATGAGATTCGATTCTCTAGGCTAGATGTTGTCATCATAGAAAATGCTAGAGCCTTGAGACATTTTACTATGTTAAAGGTGCTATACAAATGCATGTTCTTGTGTTTGACAACAAAATTGTTTGAGTCTTTTAACACACAATTATTTAATATTTTAAGGAAAGCTAGCTTCCTTACCGTTCTGTGTTTAGTTGTATAAAATTCAATAATTTGAGATGGTTGAAATGGGATAATCTAACTATTTTTGTTGGTCAAAACATGTTATACCAATTTTATTTTTGCAGCTTCAAGCACATTTAATTCCTGGCCTAAATCTGAAAGCTCTAGGCTTGTTTCCTCAATCATCACCTGTACTGCCACCGCCTTCAATACCTCCTGCTTATACTCCATTTGGGGTGAGTGTACTCTTAATGTCTGATACTTATCATGAGGATTGCTTTCATAGGCTATTGCTTAATGTTTGAAATAAAGTTTAAAGAACAACTTTTTTAACTGTGGTTAACTATTTACAGCTTATTGGGACAGTTGAGATTTTTGCCTTTTATTTAGCTTTTGTGATTAACTTATTACTAGCTCCATTGCTGTAAGATTTGCATTTCTTGAAGGTAAGTTTACCATATTGATTTACAGTTGTTTCTGACCTTTGAACTATTGACAGTTAAATGCCTTGAATGTTGAGAAGCATTGCACTAATTTCATTGTTCTTCACACTGTCATTCCCTGTGCGATGATAAAGGGAATAAGGAAATAAAGTTCCTGATGTAACTACGTGTTGGCATGGATCTATTTGTTGGGCTACATGGCCTGTTTCTGACCTCCATATTTTTTGATTCAATTACGAAGTATTACAATTGTTTGAAATTATGAGTAGCGACCTAAGCGATAATTTAAATCATCTTGAAGTGCAAAACCAAAATGCAATTAAAATATCTTGGCTTTTGTGTGTAATATTTTTAATTCCAGTGCATTTTGTGTTTTGGCATTCTGGGCAGAGTAGCAGTAATAATAATCCTTATCAGTGTCACAAGTAGACTTATATTAACACTGCAATGAAGTTACTGTTACTGGGAAAATCTGCTAGTCGCCACACTCCAGCGTCTGTTCGGGTGCACTGAGGGAGAATTCACAATGTCCAATTCACTCAACAAGCACATCTACCAGTATAAATAAATTTGCCGTTGATTGCTGCAAATTCTTTTGTCCAGTATGCTAAATAGATAGCTCATATATATTTCTTGTTTGAAACTTAAAAATATCAAGTCATCAATGACTAGCGATAAGTCAGGAGTGTCAAAATATTTTTATAGGTATGAAGTCATCTGAGGAGTGCATTTCTGGTTAGACCAAGGTACACGATAGTTTGAAATTCGTATTAATTTTACACCTATAGGTGAAAGAACACATTTACGACTTTTAGTTCCCAATGAATCATCTGTGGGGAAAAATACAGAAATGAATGGAAGTCCTATTGTTCCTTTCGATTATTATATATAGGGTGACCCAATCTGGAGTCTTGTGGCGCAGTGGGTGGCATCTCTGCCTCTGAGCTAGAACCCCTGTGTTCATGTCCCACTCCAGGAATGATGGCCAAGGAAGATGCTTTCATAACACAGCCAAATAAGTTGAATATCAATCAGCAAATGGCAAAAATGGGAGGCACAGCCACGTGATGGAAAGAAAATGATGACTTCAACCATCATTATTCATAGTTCTAGACTACAACATGGATGTAAAAGTGCATATTGCCACAGCAGGTTGCCCTCCTTGGGGATTGGTTGGCTGGACGGCCCTGGTAGATGAAATTGGTGCTGACAGCATGGCGTCCGATCCCAGTTTCAGCTGGAATGAATTTGATATCTGCTGCCCTGTCCTACCCACTGAGATTGTGGCGCTATGGGTCAAACCTACCTTCGGGCAGAGAACTGAAGAAAAAGTTGTTCTCCATTATTCTCTGAATATTTAGAAGTATATTTAAAATTTACAGCTTTGCTGCTGTTGAGCAGCGATAGATATTCATGTTCCTATGGTGCTTTATCAGGTCAGTTGCTTTTGAAGTTCATGGGAATGAGGCAGCCATTGACGCTGGCAACTTCTTACAAACAGTAATGGGTTGAATTGGCAGCTAATCTGCAATGAGGATCTCTGAACATTCTGAATGGTAGAATTATTGATCAGGAGGAATAGGAACACATTCTTGGAATAAAAATATGGTGGTAGGTTCATTTCTAAATGTTACTTTAGCTGTATCATGGAGGATTGTTTTTTTTTTTTACAAAGAACAAACCCAAAGCTACTTTAAAGCAGCATTCTGGGATATTGTATTTGCTGGCCATCTGACGAGCCATCCACTTATCAATAATCAACTATTTCCTCCAGTTAAACATTGAAAAAATTATGATCAAGAGCAGGAATCAGTCCTGCTTTATTTCTGCAATGCAACAGCCACTATGTGGCTGAATGTAGCTAACTGATTTGGGGAATTGATCCTGGAAACTTCCTTGGCTATTATTTTAAAAATGTAATTGTATTGCATTTGTTTGAAATTTGATTTGGACTTCCAGAGATTTTGGCCGTTGCGGAAATAAATGTCAAATGTATTGATCAGCTGACAACTGTAAGGTGAAGTTAATGTAGAAAATTTAGCGTGGAAATATTTTAATTACTTGTTTGCAAGGGGGGAAAGGTTGATCAGGAGCCATCCATTTATCAATGATCCACTATTTCCTCCAGTTAAACTTTGGAAAAATTATGATCAAGAGCAGGAATCAGCCATGCTTTATTTCCACAATGCAACAGTGCTAAGGCAACTATGAGGGCATGGTAGCACAGTGGTTAGCATTGTTGTTTCACAGCTTCAGGGACCCTGGTTCAATTCCCAGCTTGGGTCACTCTGTGTGGAGTCTGCACGTTCTCTCCGTGTCTGTGTGGGTTTCCTCCGGGTGCTTCGGTTTCCTCCCACAAGTCCCGATAGACGTGCTGTTAGGTAATTTGGACATTCTGAATTCTCCCTCAGTGTACCTGAACAGGTGCCGGAATGTGGAAACTACGGGATTTTCACAGTAACTTTATTGCAGTGTTAATGTAAGCCAACTGGGGACAGTTATTAAGATTATTACGTGGATGAATGTAGCTAACCGATTTGGGGAACTGTTCCTGGAAGCTTCCTCAACTATTTTTTTTTTTTTTAAATGTACTTGTTTTACATTTGTTTGAAATTGTATCTGGACTTCCAGAGATTTCAGCTGTTGCGAAATAAATGTCAAATGTTTTGATCAGATGGTACTGTAAGATGAAGTTAATGTAGAAAATTTAGCATTGAAATATTTTAATTATTTGTTTGCAATTGGGGAAAGGTTGATCAGAAAAAACGGAATTATGTTTTGAAGATAGAATTTTAGAGATTCAGTGTAATCGGGGATAGATGACAGGAGACCATTAGACCATCATGTGCAGATGTATTATGGTCTGCCATTTCAGGATACATATGTTCTGTTTTTTTGTGTTTTCAGGTTAAATTCAAAATTTGCAACCAATGGGAAGCAGAGAAAGTAGAGTTAGTTAGAGAATATTCTCCCAAGAATTTGGCTGATGGAAGGTTTGTTGTGGAGTCCACAGGAGTCTGTGTTGGACCCTCACCCCTACTTTTACAGATATATATTAATGATCGGTGTTTTTCAAACATTTTTTTCCAGAGACACATTAGTCAAATTCAATTTATGTAACTGAGCCCGACTATCAAACCAGCTGAAATGGCAACTTCGCAAAACACCTTCCCTGCATCTGGGCATTTATCAGGAACACCATGCTCTTTCCCACATCGTGTCATGGGGGTATAACCCAATCATAAGACATAGGAGCAGAATTAGGCCATTCCCACCTTCCCATTCTCCTGCTTTGTCCCCATAACCCCTGATCCCCTTATTAATCAAGAACCTATCTATCTCTGTCTTTAAGATGCTCAGTTATTTGGCCTCCACAGCCTTCTGCGGCAAAGAATTCCACAGATTCACAAGCACCTGGCTGAAGAAATTCCTCCTCATCTCTGTTTTAAAGGATCGTCCCTTCCATCTGAGGTTGTGCCCTCTGGTTCCAGTTTTACTTAGTTTTTCCTACTAGTGGAAACATTCTCTCAATATCCACACTCACTGTTTCTTGCCCATTCACCAATTCTCTATCCATGCCAGTATACTACCTCCAGCACTATGGGCCCTTATAACTTAACCTTTTGTGAGGTATGTTGTGGACTTTGGGGATTCTGGGAGTCACTGGTTAGGAGAGAGCTGGATAAGATCGTGAGCAGTTCTACTTGAGAAATTCTGCTAGTTAGAGATAGCATAGTTTAATAGAGAAACCTTCTACTTTAGGAATGTGATCGAATCTTAGTTAGTAGTGTAATAAATTTATAGTTTTGTTTGTTAACAAAGCTTTGGGTTCTTTATTCAACACTATGCATCCGAGCCATCCAGGTAAGGCAAAATAGGGAACACAACAGAAGGTGCCTAAGTTCCTGTCCTGTCGGTAGTTCCAGGTCTTCCGTCAGTTCACTCAGTGCCTATTGGTGACCAGTTCTGGGTGCTGCACTTTAGGAAGGATGTGATAGCATTGGAAAAAATCATGAACGGTTCCTTGGATGAGCAACTTAAGTTATAAAGAGTGATTAGAGAAGTTAGGGCTACTTTCCTTGGAGAAGGAAAGACTGAACAGAGATTTGATAGTAATATTCAAAACCATTAGGGGCCTGGACAGAGTAGATGGGGAGAAACTGTTCTCACTTGTGAAAAGATTGAAAATGAGAGGGCACAGGTTTAAAGTAATTTAGTAAAAGAAGCACAAATGAAATGAAACGAGGGGTTAGGGTCTGGAAAGCCCTGCCAGAGTGCGGTGAAGGCAAGATCAATTGAGGCATTCTAAAGGGAATTAGACTATTATCTGAAAAGGAAGAATGGGCAGAGTTATGGAGAGCAGGCAGGAGAATGGAACCAGGTGAGTTGCTCAGAGAGCTGGCATAGAATTGATGGACGAAATGACCTCCTTTTGCACCATCATAATGTTCTGATTCTGTGCAAGAAACTGGGCGATGCTACAAGTGGATGATGTACTTTTCTGCAATTGTTAATCCTGTAATGATATGTGACCAATTTACATCAGCCATTTCTACTGTGGATATAGGAATTTGTAATATGGCTAAAATTTGACACGTGTGATTATCATGGAATTCATTTTGTTGTGTAAATGTTATGGATGCAAACAAAAGCATATTCCAGTGAATACCAATCCAAGCAATACATAATCATAGTGCAAAAATAGGAAATACTAGTAACACTCCAGCTTACTAGATATATTGTGGTTTTCAGAACTAGTCTTGTGAGCCAACGTATCCACATAGGATGAATCTACTATATTCCTTTCATCCATTTGTCAAAACTAATTTACCTGTAATTTCCAATACATTAACATATGGGTCAGAATTTTATCTCCACCCTGCACTCTTTCTCCCCCCCCAAACTGTCTAGAAGTCCAAGCAGTACAGTCTTAAGACCAAAATTTGACTTTTGTATGTAAAGTCAGTCCCGCTGGAGAGCAGCGAAGGCAGACATGGTCAAGGTCCATGCCTTTCATAATAGTTGCCTACATAAGATCTGTAATGTCTGTTGGCCACATAAATTTCCAATGAGGATCTGGACAAGAAGACTTGGAAGCACTGTCCTCTAGATAGTGTCAAATAAGGTGGCTTGGGCATGTGCTAAGGATATCCTAAGAAAGTATACAGAAGGTTGCTCTGAGATGGGCGCAAGCCAGGAAACTTCAATGGGGCAAGCCCAAAACAACATTGCATGGGACTGATTTGGAAGAGATGAGGCTTACATGGGGTGAGGCATAAACCACATCACCAAGCAGGGCCCAAATGGATGACATTGTTGCAGCTTTATGACCAAATATGTGTGGCCTTATGTCCCACCCAGAACAAGGAGGAGAACTAACGAGCCCCCCATCCCACCCTAACCATCACCAGAGGCAGGGCAAATAATGTAAAATTGCATGGACGGGATCCTGTGCACCCTGACTCGAACACAATTTTATGGTGGGGCAGGCAAGACATCTGGAACGCCTGCCCATGCCCCATTCAGCCACTTAAGGGTCTTTTCCTGTTGAGCTTCTGTGTTTTGGCTGGTTGGCGCTTGTTGGATCAGGGTGCCAAACAAAATTTCTTCCCTCGATATTGGGCAGGAAGGGGAGGGGGCGTGCCTCAATCCAAAGGCCCCTTCAGATTTGGGGTGCCCTCCCCTCGGGGACCTGGGAACTCCGGACCTCTCTCCCCCCTCCAGACACAGATCACCCCTCTTTGCCCCTGATACGTTCCTGATGTGTGATCCCGGGGGCACTATTATTTCCCTATTTTGCCTTACATGGTGCTGCTGAACCTCTTCCTGCCACTGCAACATTGGCTGGAGAGCCATTCACCACAAGGCAGGACTTCCGTCCAAGGGTGAACTGGGTCCGCCTGCTGCCAATCAGTGCTCAAATTGGCCATACAATGGCAGCAAGCCTGCCAGAGGTGGTGTGGATGTGTCCAAGCACTTGCCATTGTAAACATTTAGACCGTGGTATTTGATGTGGTACTTGATTTAAAAAACCTGCAGTTGGTGCCTTTCTTCTGCTTGGATTGGCTCCTGCGCTTCGCTATCTATTCGTCCTGAACTCTGATCTGAACTGCCTCTTGTGTGATCACATTCTCATGCATATATTCTATCCTGTTATCCTCTGCTGTGGTCTGACCAATGACTTCCCAAATGCATAAGCGTACTCTTGGATACACACTATCTGAAGGCCAGCTTATTGCAATTCATGTGAATTACGAAGTTTCCTTGTACTGCCCCCCCCCCCCCCCCCCCCCCCCCCCCCCCCCCCCCACACACACACACACACA
Source organism: Scyliorhinus torazame (assembly GCF_047496885.1). NCBI lineage: Eukaryota > Metazoa > Chordata > Chondrichthyes > Carcharhiniformes > Scyliorhinidae > Scyliorhinus > Scyliorhinus torazame. Next base: position 196,369,030 of record NC_092712.1, on the reverse strand, counting down.
CAGTTTAACTGGCCATCTTAAGAATTTCGATAATATTGGCATCATCAAGCTCATTCGTAACTCATTATACCGTTGCCTTTTCTCAATTGCTTAAGAAATAATTTGCTGGCACTATCTTTCTTTAACTGCTCTGTTTAAGTGAATTAAATGTTGCCCTACATGCTAATTCCCCTTTGCTGGTTTACTCAGTTTCACAATCTGCAATTAACATCCAAGTTATTTATCTCCATTAGCCCTGAAGCCACTATTGTATACTAACTGAAAAGTTTTCTGATGGCTTGTACATGCTTAGAGTTCTCTTGTATAAGACCAAACTGCTTAATACATCTCTCTTGATATATGTACATATTTGACTGTATTTTCTTTGGTCTTCCCTGACCATGTAAGTCTGATTATTTTCAGCAGATTGCACACACCATATGCTGGTTCGATTGTTGAAGACGTTGTGGATTAACAGGGTACCTGCTTAAAAGTAGCAGATACAGCAATATTTAGTCGAGTGCATGGAATCCCAAACATAAAATGTAGCTGGAGTAGACCATTTGGCCCGTCAAACCTGCTCTGTCACTCAACAAATTATGGCCGATCTTTTAACCTATTTCCACCTTTCTGCATTATCCTCAATCCCTTAGCACCCAAAAATCTATCGACCTCTGCCTTGAACATACTCTGATCATCTGCTGCTCTGCGAGTAGAGAATTTCAATGATTCACAACCATTTGAGTGAAGAAATTTCTCCTCGCCTCAATTCTAAATGGCTGATGCCTTTTTCGGATTCTGACCATGTTCTTCATTCTCCAGCTAGGGGAAACATTTAACAGTGTCTACATGTCAAGACCCTCATTCTAAGTGTTTCAATGAGATCACCTATTCCCCAGGGAATATCGGCCTAATCTTTTCTCAAAGGGCAATGTCCTCAATCTCCGGAACCAGGCCAAGTGAATATTTGTTGCACTCACCTCTTGGGCAAGTATGTCCTTTCTTGGGTAGGGAGACCAAATCCCCTCTGCGCTTCATGTGGGCTCACCAATGCCCAGCACTACTATAGTGATAATTTATTTCTTTACACTCCAATCCCGTTGTAACAAAAGCTGAATACCTTTTGCTTTCCTAATTGCTTGTTGTGCCTGTATGTTAACTTCCCATATGTAAGGATGCCCAAGTTCTTCTAAATGCAAATCTTTCCCAGTCAAAAAAAATATAGATTTCCCCCACCAATGTGGATAATGTCATTCTTGCTACATAGTATTCGATTTGTTATGTTTTTTTCCCACTCATCAATATGTCTATATCCCTCTACAACCTCACTGTACCCTCCTCGCCACTTTGTTACCATCTGGTTGAGGATCAGTACCGTTCTGTTTAGAGTAAACTTAAAGTTTAGAATTCTAGGTGCTTAGAAAATAAAACATGATCCTGCTGGTTTTAAACAAAAAAATAAACTTTACTAGACTAAGTCAGGAAATTAAAATACTTTACAATATTTATCTTAAACACCAGTGTTTAGAGTTTGCATGAATAACAAGGGAATTAAAGGCAAACTCTGGTTGAACATGTCACGCTACACCGTAAATGGCAGATCCGACGAACCACCGATTTCTCAGCAGCCCACCCAGAAGTCGGGTCCACTTGAGTTATAGAATCATTAGAACCGTCTCCCTCATGAGGGATTTCCAGTCTTTACTTTAGAAGATCTTGCCTCTGAATTCCCTCAATGTCACTACAACCTGAACTGCCTCAGCAACTGCTCGCAAGCCTGATGGTTAATCTCTTCTCCTGAGAATATGTTCCACTTGCTTCCCAGGGCTGCACTGCAGCACCAACTGACGGGCACAACTCTGCTGAGCAGAACACCAATGCTCCAAATGGTTAGGGTGCCCCAAGAGCCTGCAGCACAGAGTCACCAACCCAAGCTGCCTTTTCAACTAACTTCTCCCAAGCTTCTACCTGGAGCCTGCCAAAAGCAGCACTTTTGCTGCCTGGACTCTCTTCTTCGGCCTCCTCTCCCAGTGATTTCTCTCCTCTGTGGTCTCTTGGTGGTTTCCCATTACACAGATGCACCGCCCAATCCCTGCAACTCTCAAAACAATGCTAAAAACGGGGTTGTCGCATGTGTTGGAGCTCCTGGGCCTGCCAGGAAATTGAATCCTCAGCCTCTGCCCAGAGCAACATAAGTTCACACTTTTTGCTAACTTTCTCACCTTGCATTGTGCCATCAGCAAACTTTATGAAGTTGCACTCAATCCTTTCATCCAAGTCAGTAATATAGGTTATAAATGGCTATGGTTCAAGCACTGATACTTGCGATACTCTTAGTTGCAGCCTGACAACCCAAAAATGTCCTGTTTGTTCTTATTGTTTTCTGTCCATTAACCAATTCTCAATCCATGCTAATATATTACCTGTGCCACCCTCCTATGATTTCTACTTTTGTGTAATAATCCAAGATGATTGAATATTTTTTACAAACGTTATACATTTGGCTGTCCTTTTTCATTTTTCTTTTTGAGGATATAACTATTAATAAATCTGTTGCCTGTGTTTAAGCACATGATTAAATAAAATGTCTAGTTACTGCACCCCCGATGGATTCTGTTACATCGTTGTGTACAGGGGATTTGTCACAACTTAATTTATTCAGTACCATTTCTCTTAACACTGATTTCTTTAAGTTCATTCAAGGTCGCTCGACCCTTGGTTCCCCATAATTTCCAGAATTGTTGAGTCTTCTACAGTGAAGATAAATGCAAAGACTTTGTTTAATACCTTTGCCATTTCCCTATTCATAGAATTTACAGTGCGGACCGAGGCCGTTCGGCCCATTGAGTCTGCACCGGCCCTTGGAAAGAGCACCCTACCAAGTCTGCACCCTATCCCGTAAACCACTAACCCAACCCAACCTGGGACCCTGGAGCTGTGAAGCAACTGTGCTAACCACTGCTACTGTGCCCCCAAATTCCCTATTTATGATTTCACGTTTCTGCTTGCAATGAGCTCATGTTTATTTGACTAAAGTTTTCTATAAATGGGTAAATCAAAAGATATTTACAGTCTGCTTTTGGGTTTCTTGCCAGTATATCTTTCTCTTTTCCTACCAAATTCGGGGTTCCCTTTTGCTGAATTCTAAAATGCTTTGGCTTGCTATTCGACAACATTTCTAAGCCTGGAGTTCCAAAGTACGCCGCATCTACAGGTTCCCCTTTATTCACCTTCCTTGTTACTTCCTCAAAGCACTCTAATAAATCAGTCAAACACTATTTCCCTTTCTCAAAACCACATTGACTCTAAATGATCCCATTATGACTTTTTAAATATCCTGCTATAACCTCCTAAAGAATAGATTCTAGCAATGTTCTATGATAGATGTTAGAAAAGCTGGTCTATAGTTTCCTGCTTTCCGTTTCCCCCTTTCTTGAATAAAGATGTTACATTAGCGATTTTCCAATCCACTGGGACACTTTCAGAATCAAATAAATTTTTGAAGATTATATAACCAATGCATTTACTGTATCTGCAGGCACTTTACGACCCGAGGATGTGGGCCATCTGGCCCTGAGGACGTGTCAGCCTTTAGGTCTAATAGTTTTCTGAGCACCTTTACATAATAATAGTCACTTATTGTCACAAGTAGGCTTCAATGAAGTTACTGCGAAAAGCCCCTAGTCGCCACATTACGGCGCCTGTTCGGTGTGGCTGGTACAGGAAATCTGACTATGGTGATCGTGTTCCTCCCCTTTCACCTCGAAGTTTCTTTCAGAAATTTTCTACAGCTTCTGTAGTGAAGACGCAGACAAAATGCCTGTTCAATGCTTTCTGCCACTTCCTTATTTTCCATCATTATTTCTCCAGCCAGAAAACGCCAACCCTGTCTTTCGTTACTCCTTTCTGATTTAAATACTTATAGAAACTCTTACTGTTTGGTTTTATATTATTAGCTAGCTTTAGTTCATTCTCTATTTTCTCCCTTTAAGTTATTAGGAACATAGAATTCGGAGCAGAAGGAGGCAATTCAGCCCCTCTAGCCTGCTCTGCCATTCAATCACATCATGGCTGATCTCTTCCTGGTCTCAGATCCACCTCCCTACCTGTTTTTCCCCATATCCCTTTAACCCATTTTATATAAAAAAAAAAAAAAATAAGAAATAATTTTTTTATAAATGGTATTTTATTACAATCATGTATCAAAACAGGTTGCAGCAAATAAACACACCAGGAAGCATACGTCCCAGCAAACAACTGTACCAGTCTGTACAGATTTTTTTCCTTCTTCACCCCCCCCCCCCCCCCTTCCACCCCAGCCGTGAAAACAGCTCCTCAAACACTGTCACAAACATCCCCCTCCTTTTCTCCCTGCAAAGCCCCATAACTCATACTTGATCTTCTCCAACTGCAGGAAGTCTTACAGGTCACCCAACGAAGCCGCTACCCCCGGTGGCGATGTCGACTGCCACTCCAGTAAAATTCGCCGCCGTGCAATCAGAGAGGGGAAGGCCTTCTTCCTCCTCTCCATGAGCTCCGGCTTCTTTGAAACCCAAATATCGTCACCAAAGGGTCCGTATCCTCCACCTCCTCCACTATCCTGGTTAAGAACGCAATATTTGTTCCAGAATAGATTTTAAACGCTAGATTTAAACTTGTCATTTTCAGACATGATTCCGCCCATTCCGGCGAACCACCACGGGCAATCATCGTGAGGTTCCATAGTCATTAGGAGAAGGAACAAGTCCTAAGATGGGCAAAGGATCACTGAGACTACAAATGGGAGGACCATACCATCAGGCTCTATCAAGATTTGGGAGAGGAATTGGCTAAACGGCAGGTGGCGTTTAACAAAGTAACTGGAGTTTGGTTTGTGGTGGTATACCCTGCACGCCTCCAAGTGACTTCTAATACGAAGGACTATTATTTCAATGCACCGGAGGAGTTTGATGCTTTTGTTAGGAAGTATAGGCTGGGGCGAGTTAATTGTAATTTTTGCAAAATCTTTGTATTGTTGGGGAGGGCATGTGATTATGGAGGCTTGATTATGGGGTTTCTTGTACAAGTTTGTATGTTCTCGTTCTTGTGTGGGATGGGTTTCTTTGTTTATTTAAGTTAGACTTGGGCAGGGGCTGGTTGTTATGGCTATTTATTTGTCTTTACTCCAGATGGGGCTGTCCTGCTAGCTGAAGAGTTAGCTCATGGGAGCGAAGTGGTGGGGTTAACTGCAGCTCATTATTTTAGTGTAATTTTAGATAATCTTAGGGTTTTTATTTGGGATAGTTGAGGTAGGGATTATGGTCTTTTGTTCATCTTTCGGTTGTTTGTTTGTTTATTTGGGTGTGGTGGTGGGGGCAGGGATGGTTTTCTGATGGTGACTACAGCTTGCTCTTTGTTTTGTCTTGATGGAGGGTTTGGTGGTCATCTTGGGTGGGCTCGCTGCCTGTACTCTTAAGTAGTTGCTGGATTACCTTTCTTGGTGGAAATGGCTGATTCTGGCATAGAATGGGGTGGCAGGCCCCCAATTCGGCTGGTCACTTTGAACGTAAGGGGGTTGAATGGCCCAGCAAAAAGGTTGAGGATATTTTCTCACCTGAAAAGTTTGAATACTGATGTGGTGTTTCTGCAGGAGACCATTTGTGGGTCAGGCACCAGGCAAGGTTACGGAAGGGATGGGTGGGACAGGTATTCCACTCTGGTTTCAATGATAGGGGGCCCCGGGGGGGTTGCAGTTTTGATAAATAAAAGGGTTCCTTTTTCGGCTGCTAAGATCTTGGCGGACCAGAACGGGAAACATATAATTGTCAGTGAGTCTTTGGCGGGAACCTTAGTGGTCCTAGTTAATGTGCATGCTCCAAATTGGGATGACACTGCTTTTAACAAGTTACTGACTTCTATTCCTGACTTGGGCTAACACCAGCTAATTTCTGGGGGGGTGGGGGCTTAAATTGTGTTTTCGACCCTTGATTGAACCGATCTAGACTCAAGTCTCTGATTCCTTCATGGGTGGCTTTTATGCAGCAGATTGGGGGGTGGGGTGGGGGGCAAATCCGTGCTGGTTTTTGCATGAGTGATGAGGGTGTTTCTTTTTTCTCCCATGTCCATCAGGTTTATTCTCAATTTGACTTATTTTGTGGTTGAAAGGTTTCTCCTCCCTGGGGTGAAGAGGGTAGGGTAATCGGCAATTGCTATCTCAGATTATGTGGAGTGGGATAAAGCAAGGCAGTTAGTGCATACCACCTGCCCTTCTGCGACAATCTAACTTATATATGTTTTTATTTATTTTGTTAATAATGTGTCTTAACTTTCAATCTATTTTGCAGTTTTTGAATGTTTTGAGTCAAATTCTAAATGTTAAAGTAAGTTTAAGCTTGAGAAATGCTTACTCGAAAATTCCCCGTTTCACCAAATTCCTGACTTTAGCTACCCAAGTGCCCCAACAGGAATATGCTGTGCTCCACATTCACCACTGCTGTGCACACAGTAAGAGAGCTAAAATATTACTACATTTCACCTTCTGCCCTGCAGCAGGTGGACAATGGGCTATCTTTTCTAAATCCTTTTGAGTGTGCTTACTGTACCGTTATCTGTGGTTAAGTCCCTCATTGTAGCGGATGGGAGGCGGTGATCAGGGGAGAGCTAATTTCCATTAGGGCTCATAGGGAGAAGACAGAGGGTATGGAAAGGGAGAGGTTAGTGGGGGAGATTTTGAGAGTAGACAGGAGGTACTCGGAGGCCCCGGAGGAAAGATTACTTGGGGAAAGACGACGGCTCCAGACTGAGTTTGACCTGTTGACCACTTGGAAGGCGGAGGCACAGTGGAGGAAAGCGCAGGGGGCGACCTACGAGTATGGGGAAAAGGCTAGTCGGATGCTGGCACACCAGCTCTGTAAGAGGATGGCAGCGAGGGAAATAGGGGGAGTCAAAGATGGAAGGGGAGCCACGGTTCGGAGTGCGACGAAAATAAACGAGGTATTCAAGGCCTTTTATGAAGAGCTGTACAGGTCCCAGCCCCCAGCGGGGGAAGAGGGGATGAGACGATTCCTAGATCAGCTGAGATTCCCGTGGGTGGAGGAGCAAGAGGTGGCTGGTTTGGGGGCACCAATTGGGTTGGAGGAGCTGAGCAAGGGTTTGGGGAGCATGCAGGCGGGGAAGGCCCCGGGACCGGACTGATTCCCGGTGGAGTTCTGCAGGAAGTACGCAGACCTGTTGGCCCCGCTACTGGTGAGGACCTTTAATGAGGCAAGAGAGGAGGGGACCCTGCCCCCGACAATGTCGGAAGCGACAATTTCTTTGATCCTAAAGCGGGACAAGGACCCACTGCAATGTGGATCGTACAGGCCGATCTCGCTCCTCAATGTGGATGCAAAGTTGCTGGCAAAAGTGCTGGCCACGAGGTTCGAGGACTGTGTCCTGGGGGTAATCCACGAGGACCAGACGGGATTTGTAAAGGGCAGGCAACTAAACACCAATGTGCGGCGGCTCTTAAACGTGATAATGAGGCCATCGGAGGAGGGAGAGGCGGAGATAGTGGCAGCTATGGACGCGGAGAAGGGCTTTGACCGAGTAGAGTGGGAGTAGCTCTGGGAGGTGCTGTGTAGGTTTGGGTTCGGGGTAGGGTTTATCAATTGGGTTAAGCTCCTTTACAGAGCCCCGATGGCGAGTGTAGTGACGAACCGGCGGAGGTCGGAGTACTTTAGACTGTACCGAAGGACGAGGCAGGGGTGCCCCCTGTTGTTCGCATTGGCGATCGAACCATTGGCCATGTCATTGAGGGAGTCTAATAAATGGAGGGGGGTGGTCCGAGGGGGAGAAGAGCATCGGGTGTCGCTATATGCGGATGACCTGTTGCTGTACGTGGCGGATCCGATGGAGGGGATGGTGGAGGTCATGCAGACTCTAAGGGAGTTTGGGGAGTTTTCGGGCTATGAGCTCAATGTAGGGAAGAGTGAGCTCTTTGTATTACAGGCGGGGGACCAAGAAAGAGGGATAGGGGACCTACCGCTGAGGAGGGCGGAGGGGAGCTTTCGGTATCTGGGGATCCAGATAGCCAGGAGTTGGGGGACCCTACATAAACTGAATCTGACGAGGTTGGTGGAGCAAATGGAGGAGGATTTCAAAAGATGGGACATGTTACCGCTCTCGCTGGCGGGTAGAGTGCAGTCGGTCAAAATGGTGGTCCTTCCGAGGTTTCTGTTTGTGTTTCAGTGCCTTCCCATCGTGATCACTAAGGCCTTTTTTAAGAGAGTAGGCAGGAGTATTATGGGGTTTGTGTGGGCGAATAAGACCCCGAGAGTAAGGAGAGGGTTCCTGGAACGCAGTAGGGACCGAGGAGGGTTGGCGCTGCCAAACCTGGGGAGCTACTACTGGGCAGCAAATGTGGCGATGATCCGCAAGTGGGTTATGGAGGGAGAGGGGGCGGCATGGAAGAGGATGGAGACGGCGTCCTGTAAAGGAACGAGCCTGGGGGCGTTGGTGACGGCACCGCTGCCGCTCTCGCCGACAAATTATACCACTAGCCCGGTGGTGGCGGCAACGCTAAGGATCTGGGGCCAGTGGAGACGGCACCGAGGTGCAATGGGAGCATCGGTGTGGTCCCCGAACAGGGGTAACCACCGGTATGTCCCGGGGAAGATGGATGGGGGGGTTCCAGAGCTGGCATCGGGCGGGGATTGGAAGAATGGGGGACCTGTTCATCGACGGGACGTTTGCGAGCCTAGGGGCTCTGGAGGAGAAGTTTGAGTTACCCCTGGGATATGCCTTTAGATATATGCAGGTGAGGGCTTTTGTGAGGCGACAGGTGAGGGAATTCCCGTTGCTCCCGGTACAAGAAGTTCAAGATAGGGTGATCTCGGGTGTATGGGTTGGGGAGTGCAATGTGTCGAAATACACCAGGAGTTGAAAGAAGAGGGGGAAGCGCTGGTAGAAGAGTTGAAGGGTAAATGGGAGGAGGAGCTGGGGGAGGAGATCGAGGAAGGTCTGTGGGCTGATGCCCTGGGTAGGGTTAATTCCTCCTCGTGTGCCAGGCTCAGCCTGATACAATTTAAGGTGGTCCACAGAGCGCACTTGACGGGGGCGAGGTTGAGTAGGTTCTTTGGGGTAGAGGGCAGATGTGGAAGGTGCTCAGGGAGCCCGGCGAACCATGTCCATATGTTTTGGTCATGCCCGGCATTGGAGGGGTTCTGGAGAGGAGTGGCGGGAGCAATATCTCAGGTGGTGAAAGTCCGGGTCAAGCCAAGCTGGGGGCTAGCAATATTTGGAGTAGTGGACGAGCCGGGAGTGCAAGAGGCGAAAGAGGCCGGCATTCTGGCCTTTGCGTCACTAGTAGCCCGGCGAAGGATCTTGCTAATGTGGAAGGAGGCGAAGCCCCCCAGCCTGGAGGCCTGGATAAATTATATGGCTGGGTTCATAAAGTTGGAAAGGATTAAGTTCGCCTTGAGAGAGTCTGCGCAGGGGTTCTACAGGCGGTGGCAACCGTTCCTAGACTATCTCGTGGAGCGTTAGAGGAAGGTCGGTCAGCAGCAGCAACCTTGGGGGGGGTGGAGGGGACGTCCTGGGGGGGGGGTTGGAGGGGACGTCCTGGGGGGGGGGTTGGAGGGGATGTCCTGTGGGGGGGGTGGAGGGGATGTCCTGTGGGGGGGGGGGCGACGACTTCCTGGGGGGGGGGGAGAGAGAAAGAGTGGTGGGGACGTCCGGGGGGGGGGGGGGGGGGACGTCCTGGGGGAGGAGTGGTGGGGGGGGAACGTCCTGGGAAGGGGGGGGGTGGAAAGAGTGGTGGTGGGGACGTCCTGCGGGGGGGGGGAGTGGGAGAGTGGTGGTGGGGACGTCCTGGGGGGTGGAGGGGACGTCCTGGGGGGGGGGGGGGGGGGACGGGACGTCCTGGGGGAGGTGGGGGGTACTGCTTGGGAGGGTGGATGAGCAAGAGATAACATGAAGGGTTGGGGAAACTGGCACGTACGGGTGAGGGCCAGTGCACAAAGCTGTGTAAATATATCAATTTGCCATGTATATATCTAGCTCTGTGCGATTTCTCGTTTTTTTTGTTACGGGGGGGGGGGGGGGTTATTGTTTGTAAGGGAGAAAAATTGTGTTAAAAAACTTTAATAAATATATATACTTTTTAAAAGTCCCTCATTGTATTTGAACATGTAATGCTGGACCAAATGTCCATCCTCCCGTGTATCAACACATTGATTCAGGCCACAGGTGTCCCAGAAAACCAGGCTGCACAGCCCTCAGTTCTCTGAATCACTGCGCTGTTATGTTCTATGTAAACTTCAGCCTGTAATACTCGAGGGTCCCTAAATGATTTTATTCATGGGAAAACCTGAGCTCCTTTGCATACTGTTGATTGTTTGGTAATTTTCTTATGAGGGGAACTACCAGACACTACACATACAAATTTTTCTTGACTGACAAGAGTTTGCTCAATTTTGAGCAACCATGATTTCCTGCCTCCCCCGCAGAGCTAAATTCCATTAAACAATTTCCATTAACATTAAACAAAGAGGTTGAAACACTGCCTGTGTAGCCAGTTTGTATTCTTTTACATTTGATCGCAAGTCATATTCCAGCTGAAGCTTAATCAGTGAACGCTTCACCCACAGTCTCTTGATATCTTGGACCTCCTGTCTTTCATTTCTTAAAACTGACATAGCAATGCTTGTAATTTTATTGAATTTGGCACTTTTTCATAAGCCCCTGTTGTACCTTATAGATGGGGTTGACTTCCAATTATTGCCATTATGCTGTACTCTATTTATTAACGCAGTTGGGATATTTTGTTTATCCCAATGGCTTTGACAGTGGCTCCATCTCCTGGTTACAAGAGTGTGGCTGTCGTTGGATTGCCAAATCTTGAATATCAATAAATTCACTTTATGGTCTGCTGATTTGTCAAACTGCTTCAAACGTTTTATGTTCCTGGTCAAGCAAACATATCCTGAAATCATCTAGAACTATTTCCAGAAATGTATATAGCTACATAATAAGTTTAATTACCTTAATACATTACATTTTCACTTTTCGACCATAAATTTGAAATGTTCTCCACAGTTCTATCCTTCATTTTCTATACTTGGCTATTTATGTCTTCCTCCATTTCTTATACTTTTGCCTGTATCAGTGCTGTAAGATACAATAGTGTGAATGACAGTTTATTTACTCCTAATGTCCATAAGTTTGATGAAAGAAATGTACAAGTGAAGGTTTTGCTGGGTCTGGTTTAGCTGAATATTAACTTCTGTACTGTTTTGATTGAGGGTGCAACAACCAAACCAAAGTAGAAAAAATGGTGGTATTACCAATGCTTTCTCTCCTGTCAACATAAGACGACTGTATAAGATGGCCACTGATACCGCCTGCTGGTCTGCATAGCAAATCAATAATGTCACTCTACTGTGCCCAGCCTGTCAGTGCCCCTGTGTGCATGCAGCAGTGACATTTTAAGCAATGACTCAGTGGTGTCAGTAAGCTCTTGTGTCACTATATGGCATCAAATGGTTCCATTGAGAAACTGCTGCATATTGAGATTTCCATTTGTCGTCTTCCCATTTGCTGGGGTTAATTGGAAACCTGTTACACTGCAGCCGCTTTATCTGTATGAGCATTTTGTGCAGAACACTCCTTCTGCTTGAAGACAATCACAGGATAGATCTCCATCTCTGGTAACCTCCACCCACTTAGTGCTTCTTTTACAAATTTGTTTTGGTTGAATACATATTCAAATAGTTGAGTTTTGGGTATTTCTTCAGTCTAGTGGATTTGGAACTTTATGGTGCCAATAACGATTGATACAAGGACACAGCCAGAGCAGTGCCAACTTTGGTCCTGGCTGCTGCCTACTCTGTCACTCGCAATGATGACATGGAGTAACAAATTCAAAATTATGTGCAATAAACGCAGCCTTTGCTCTGTGTAATTGCCAACTCTTTTGTCCTGATTATGTTCCGATAAATTGTTCATGGTAGATGAAATATCTTTGAGAGCTCAAGTTGCAGAAGAACACTATTGCAAGGTAACTGAACTATTAACTTAATGGAAGAATAATTTTAAATATATACATATTTAAAACCCCTGTCTGAAAAGTATCCTTCACAATAAATTTCTTTTCCACAACTTTAAAGTCCATTTGTTGTCAGGAATTTGGGAAATTTACGAATTTAACAGTGAACTTGAGGTGAAATTAAAAAATAACAGATAAGTAACGAGACTAGCAGGCGTCTAGAGGAATAATGAGTTTTGATTTGCCCAGTAACAAGATTTCCAGGCATCTCAAGACATTGAGGTGCAAATGGCCACATCAAATCTTGTTTACCAGAGATCAGTGGGGCTATACAATTTATTTTTAAATGTTTCTTAGGATGTGGACGTTGCTTGCCCATCCCTAATTGCCCTTGAACTGAGTGGCATTTTAAGAGTCAACCATATTGCTGTGGATCTGGAGTCGCATGTAGGCTAGACTAGGTAAGGATGACAAATCTCCTTCCCTAAAGGACATTAGTGAGCCAGATGGGGTTTTTTAGCAATCAACAATGGTTTCATGGTCATCATTAAGCTTTTTTAATTCAAGATTTTTTTATTGAATTCAAATTTCACCATCTGCTGTGGTGGGATTCGAACCTGGGTCTCCAGAGCATTACCTTGCTTGTCTGGATTACTAGTCCAGTGACAATACCACTATACCACCACCTCCCCAAATCCTAACGGCAAGCAATTTGAGTGATGTAGTCCGCTGAATGCACAGAGTGGAATATCAAAGAGATTGAACAATATAACTGCTAGCACTGTCATTGCTTGATGGAGAACTGGCCCCACGACCGCCGTCAGACAGACCAGTCCCATCTGCAATCCGAGCCACGGAGGCTTGTTCCATCTAACATTTAGAGCCATGGCAGATTGCAGATATTCTCCTTTAAAAGATGCAGTATCATGCCTTTGCTGAACCTAAGCAGTATTGTGTGGTAACTATTAATTGGATTTGACCTGTAGAATTATTGAAATTGCTTGGGAAAAGGAGTGTCTCCATGTTCAGTGTTTGTGGGTACATTATTGGAACAAGAGGTAACTTCAGATAAAATGGTGTTAGTTATTAATATACTTGTCATTGTGTGGATTAGCCTTTTCTCATGTGTTTTTCCTTTGTTAATAAATATTCTTTATTAATTATTTACACAATGACTGACTGGTCCGGTTCCTCAGTGGGTTGTACATGGTTCCTCAATTATTCCAAACCAATGCACAGTGAAAACCAGAGTTTCAGGTTATCCTTTGAGATTTTGTGACATGCTTACGGGTAACATCAAGGTTTTTAACATTGTATAAAATTAGGAGCACCATAAATAAGTATTACTTATGTTAAGGCTCAATAAACTGCATTAGTTTTGAAACTGTTTATTGGTTGCATTAAGATCCTATACATGTTCCACTGTAATTGATACAATTGAACATTTTGGCACCAATGCCGATGCAGCTTAGCCTGGGCTCAGTATATGTAAATCACTGTATATTTTGTATCATCCGCATAGGGTTGCATTTTGTTTTATTTGGGCTGGTCTGATACAAACACCAATCTTCAATTTTGATTATACTGGATGTTAGAGGTGAAGTGTGCGTCAAATTCAAGAGTTTATTCAGTATGCTGTACCGTGAGGGTATTTGATCCTCCAGATTTGTTGACCTGGATTTTCCCACTTGGTTGTGCTGATTTGTTTTTTTGTTAAAGCAGATTTTGCTGTAAATGGAAAGAAAAGATGTAAAAAATTTTAAGTGCTAATTTCGTTTAGTACAACTGGAATTTCTGCTGTCATTTGCACTGGTTTTAAAACGTGATAGCAGAAACTGACCCCTCCCCCACACACCCCAGACTGAATCAACCACTATTTGAAGTTTCCCGGCCTCTCGGGAGGCTCCAGAAATTCATCAGTTTGTTTAGATGCAAGGACACTGGAACATTTAAAAACCTTTTCTAATTTATTAGAATGGAACTGGTGTGTCCTAATATAGCTAGGAATAGTCCTGTATATTTTGAGACATTTTAAAATCTATTTACTCCACAGGTGGTGGATTGACACTGATTTAGCAAAGCTTATTTTTTAGTGATAAACCAATTGTCAGCTTTATCAATCAGAGTGTACTTTGTTACCATTCTTAATTATTTAAAGGACATTCTAAAGGACGAACCACTTTCAGAACTGATACTTCACCAATTTAGACCTGTTGGGTCTTATAGTCTGTATGCTTTGTTCCTTTTTAATAGCTTCTATAAAATGTAACATGTACTGTATGTAATTTATACAAAAAATAATGTCCTAGGATAATTGTACTTTCTATTTCATTTTGGCTGTTAATATTTTTTGATTATAGAAAAAAACACGTAAAATTCATGTTTCATATCTTCACTGTTTTCCATTTGGCATCTGCAGTAGAAAGCTGAATTGAAATTCTGAGCAGAAACTGAAGTTACTTAAATGACAATTTTCTTTGATTTAGAGCTATCCAAATTTCTGTGATGTGTATGCGCTATCGAGCATTGCTTCAGGGGGCCAGCAACTAGCTGTAAGTGACTATTTTTAGTCTGCTATGCACAGCACTGTTTGCCTGACCTGCTTTCCTGCTGAAGATGTAGTAACAATAGAACTATCTTCACTTTAAAAAAAATATATATATAATCTGCATAAATGGAACTGATTTTGGTGTAATAGGTTTATTGAAGTATTTTATGTCAACAATAAAGGTCTGACATTCATTTATCCCTCATGGTTCACCTGCATAGCCTGTCTTTTGGCAATCTAATTATCTATTTACAATGGTCATGCTGAGATGATGCTTAAAACAAATCTGCAAATTGCAAAGCAGTTATTCATTCTAGTTTTATCTAATTGTCATTGGAATGTTGCTGGAACAGGGCATCTCACTGGACTTTCTTCTGTACTCTTCAGCTCTTTTGCGGGCGGCACGGTAGTGCAGTGATTAGCACTGCTGCCTCACGGCGCTGAGATCCCGGGTTCAATCCTGGCCCCAGGTCACTGTCCATGTGGAGTTTGAACATTCTCCCCGTGCCTGTGTGGGTCTCACCCCCACAACTTAAAAGATATGCATGGTAAGTGGATTGGCCACGCTAAATTGCCCCTTAATTTGGGGGAAAAAATTGGCTCGTCTAAAAAAAAGTTTTAAAGTTCCTCTTTTGCACCGTAGCTTGCTGAAGTACAAACTGATAACGGTGAGATAGGGCATAATGGGGTCTTAGTGAATGGCAGGGCCAACACAGTTTCTTAAAGAAACAGGAACAACTTGGGAGGAGGTGATTAGGGGTAAAAACAAATGCAGAAAGCAACTGAATTGAGAGAGAGAGAAAACAGTGATAAAGTATGATTTTTTTAAAAATTGATATTTCTTTGAAAAAAATCAAGAATTTACGAACTGAAAGAATGAGAATCCACAGTTTAAATCCTTCAATTCTGTGTCAGAGCACTTGACTGACACATTATCAATTATCACGTAGTTAAAAGGTGCTTCCTGCTTTTAGTCACCGCACTTGACATTCATTGTTTAGATTCACAAGCAGGTAATGTGCAAATGTTTGAAAATAATGGGTCGGCTAAGGAGCAGATGCTATTTGTACAAAGCCAATCGGAAGAGTGACATAAATTATTATCGGCATATTCTGAAGATTGACAACTCTCAGCATTTCTCAAACTACTGAAGGCGATGAAATTGATTTGCATCATTAATACATCAACTTTACAGCAGAGTCCAACCCATTTAATGGATAAGCCAGCACCAATATTTCTTCCTTTTTGTTTCGAAGATATGCATGTAGGAAAAAAAATAATTATTTCGCCCAAGATGTTGATGCTTTTTGTTATAGATTACCACAGTTTTTGAACCACCCAACAGAAGAATCTCCGAATTACTGAAATGTACTACGGTTGGTCTTGAATTATCAAAGGATACTCTGATGAAAATAGCGCCTTGTGTCAATCACTGGTTATAGTTGCCATCACCCCTTTGTTTGAAGAAGTGTCATGCCTATCTCTATACTCGGCAAATTATCTGGATCTGGTAACACGAGGAAAATTCTAGGAGAAAATCTGGATTTAATCCTCTATCGTGACCTATTTGGGCATTTCACTTCACTTAATCCAGGACGTGAAACAGCAAATTCCAAGCAAATAACATGTGATGATTGGATGTGGATTAAAGCATGAGCAACAGGACCATCCTTTTTTCAAATGTATTCTTGGGATTTTGGCTGGATTCTCAAGAATTTTAGAGAATGACAGAACTAATTTGAACTTCGATGGCAAGATTTCCACCAACTCGTTAAACTGTAACCAATTTCTTAATGCACAATAATTTAAAACTATCCAACTACTGTATTCAAAAGAGCTGAATGCCAGAGGTGAGGCGAGAGTGCCTGCCCTTGACACCGAGGCAGCATTTGACCGTGTATGGCATCAAGGAGCCCTAGCTAAACTGGAGTCAATGGGGAGGGTGCGGGGGGACTGGTTGTGGTGGTTGGAGGTCAATCTCAGCTCCAGGACATCATTACAGGAGTTCCTCTGGGTAGTGTCCTAGGTTCAACCATCTTCAGCTGCTTCATCAATGACATCCATTCCATCATAAGGTCAGAAGTGTGGGTGTTTAGGGCACAGTTAGAAGTCTTACAACACCAGGTTAAAGTCCAGCAGGTTTGTTTCAAATCACTAGCTTTCGGAGCACTGCTCCTTCCTCAGGTGAATGTGCAGTGCTCCGAAAGCTAATGATTTTAAAACAAACCTGTTGGACTTTAACCTGGTGTTGTAAGACTTCTTATTGTGCTCACCCCAGTCCAACACCGGCATCTTCACATCATGTTTAGGGCATCATGGTGGCACAGTGGTTAGCATTGCTGCCTACGGTGCTGTGGGTCACTGGCCGTGTGGCGTTTGCACATTCTCCCCGTGTCTGTGTGGGTTTTGCCCCCACAACCCAAAAGATGTGCAGGATAGGTGGATTGGCCACGCTAAATTGCCGCTTAATTGGGGGGAAAAAATAATTAGGTACTCTAAATTTATTTTAAAAGATGGCAGATGACTGCATAATGTTCAGAACCATTTGCAACTCCTCAGATAATGAAACATGTCCAAATGCAGCAAGACCTGGACAATATCCAGGCTTGGGCTGACAAGTGGGGAGTTACATTTGTACTGAACAAGGGCCAGGCAATGACCATCTTCTTGTCTCCTTCTCTTTCCCGCCCCACAAAGCCTGTCCACTGTCTTCAAGGCACAAGTCAGGAGTGTAATGGAATACTCTCCACTTGCCTGGATGCGTGCAGCTCCAAAAACACTCAAAGCTTGACACCATCCAGGACAAAGCAGCCAGCTTGATTGCACCCCCTTCCACAAACATCCAATCTCTCCACCACTGATGAACAGTGGCAGCCGTGTGTGCCTGCTACAAGATGCACTGCAGGAACTTGCCAAGCACCTCAGATAGCACCTTCCGAACCCACGGCAACTGAGATCTGGAAGGACAAGAACAGCAGATATCTGGGAATCCCACCACCTGGAGGTTCTCCCGCAAGTCACTCACCACCCTGACTTGGAAATGTATCGCCGTTCCTTCACTGTAGCTGGGGCAACACCCTAGAACTCCCTCCCTAACAGCACAATGGGTGTACATAGCAACGGCAACTCAACACCTTCTGAAGGGCAACTAGGGATGGGCAACAAATGCTAGCCTAACCACTGATGCCCACATCCTGTAAATTAATTTATAAAAAAAAAAAAATTCAATCAGACGTTTGCTTTTTGGATTCCTTCTTTCCAGACATTTGCAGGATTAACTCGATGCAGTTGCACAGAAAAATGTTTTGAATGTGTGACATTACTGACTTGCATTAATTTGCAATTAATTTACATTAATTGGCAACATGCTCATGAGGAGCTGGGGGCTGTGCTGTAATAGGGTCTTTGGGGAATGTCAGAGGCACAGAAATTAGCTGTGGGCTTTCTGAAGTGGATTTCGAGCCTGAGCTGGTATCAGGGTTTGAGCAAAAAAGGAGGATTTTTGAATGGTTCCTAAAACTAGGAGGGTGAATGCAAAGATGGATGAATTAAGGAAGTATTTTGCGTTGGTCTTCACTATATAGGACGCAAGTAGAAGCCCAGCAATAGCTGTAAATCAGGTAATGGAAGGGAGGGACGAATTTGAAAATTACAATCTCCAGGGAAGTGGTGTTGAGCAAATTCTTGGAGCTGCAGGCTGACATCCACGGGTCCAGTTGGACTTCACCCTAAGATCTTGAAAGAAATGGCTGGTAAGAAAGTTGATGCGTTAGTTTTAATTTTCCAAAATTCCCCAGGTTTGGGAAGATTCAATTTGATTTGAATAAACAAATGTAACTCCTTTATTCAAAAAGGGAAGGAGACAAAGAAGGAAACTACAGGCCAGTTTGCCTAACATCTATCACAGGGAATATGTTAGAAGCTGTTATTAAAGACATTATAGAAGGGCACTTCGAAGAATTCAAGGCCATTTGGCAGAGTCAATATGGTTTTGTGGGAGGGAAATAAAGTTTACCTAATTTATTGGGGATCTTTAAAGGAATCTCACATGTTGTGGATTAAGGGGATATACTGTGCTTAGATTTTCTGAATGCAATTGATGACACCACATCAAAAGTTGTTGTAGAAAATAAATGCTCATCATGTAGAGGTAACATATGGGCATGGATTGAAGATTGGCCAACTAACAGGTTAGCATAAATAAGTATTTTTCTGGTTGGCAGGATATAACAATTGGTATGGCACAGATCAGTGCTGGGGCCTCAACCTTTCACAATTTATATAAATGACTTGCATGAAGGGACTGAAGGTATAGTTGCTCAATTTGCTGATGACATTAAGGTGGGTATGAAAGTAAATTTTGAAGAGGAGACGAGGAGGCTACAAAGGACCATAGGTTGAGTTTGCAACGGTCTGGCAAATGGAGTATAATGTGGGCAAATGTGAAATTGTCCATTTTGGCAAGAAGAATAAAAAAGAAGCCTATAATCTGAATGGTGAGAGATTGCAGTGCTCGGGTGTAGAGAATCTGGGTGTCCTAATGCATGAGTCACAAAGGCTAGTATGCAATTACACCGGTAATTAGGAAAGCCAATAGAATGTTATCGTTTATTGTGAGGGGAATTGATTATAATAGTTGTGAGGTTATGCTTCAGTTGTACAGGGCATTGACGAGACCACATTGGGAGTATGGTGTACAGTATTGGCCTCCTATTTAAGGAAAGCCGTAAATGCAACAGGAGTATAGAAAAAGTTTACTAAACTACCAGGAATGGATGGGTTGCCTAATGATAAAAGCTTGGTCAGGTTAGGCTTGTACCTACTGGAATTTAAGGGGCATCTTGATCCAAACCTTTAAGATCCTGTGGCGTCTTGACAGGGTGGATATGGTAAGGCTGTTTACTCTTGTTGGAGAATCTAGAACGAGGGCTCACTTTAAGAATAAGGGGTCGCTCATTTAAGACAAATGAGAATTTTTTTTTCGGGTCTTAGGAACTCCTCAAAAGACAGTGGGAGCAGAGCCCTTGAATATTTTTTAAATGTTTTTATTGGCTTTTCATTATTTAGCTAATCAGTGTGTATGGAGCACATTGTGAAGAGCACTGTCATAACGGTGTTAGATGTAAGACATAACATAATCCAACTCTAATCCACCGAAAATATTTTACAAGTTTCCATCTGGGGGGGCGGGGGGGTGCCGCTCTTCTTCCCCTCCCACCCCCCCATGCAGGGTGTGGTCAGTGTGTGTGTGTGTGTATATACCTTTGTTCTACCCTTTAACCTTGTGACCCTGCTTTTGGGTCCTTGGCAGTGTGTTTTCGACCTTCCTGCTCTGTGGATATAACCCCCCCCCCCCCCAAGCTCTATTGGTTGTTGGCCAAAAACAGGTCCTGGAACAAGTTGGTGAATTAATTGGAAGCTCTCTTCCGACCCCCGGATGGTGAACTTGCTTTTCCCTAGTTGGAGAAGTTCCAAAGGTCGGACAATCATTCTGCAGCTTTGGGTGGCACTGCTGATCGCCAGTCGAGCATTATTCTTTGGGGCAATTAGGGAGGCAAAGACATCTGTTACCCTTCCCATGAAGAATTCTGGCTGTTCCAAGATCCCAAAGACTGCCATTTTGGGGCATGGCTCCATGCTAACCCCACAATCCTGGATTTTGCCTCAAAGCAGGCTTTCCAGAACCCAACAGGTCTGGGGCATGCTCCGAACATGTGGATGTGGTTGGCCAGGCCTCCCTGGCACCATTCGCGTTTGTCCTCCATCTCCGGCAAGAACCTGCTTATTCAGGTTCTGCTTATGTGTGCTCTGTGTACCACCAGCTGTATTAGGCTTAGCCTTGTGGAGGTGGAGTTTTCCCTGTTCAGTGCTTCGCTCGAGTCCCCACCCTACTTATTTCCCTAGTTCTTCATCCCAATTTTCTCTTGTCTCATCCAGCAGGGAATATGCATCCTCCAAGGTTGCCCATACAGGTCCCTGCAGTTCCCCCTCCGTACGTTGCCCGCACCCAACAGCTCTACCAGTGAATGTCCCGGCGTCCATGGGTACGTCGTCATTTCCCTATGGAGGACGTTTTTGATCTGTTTGTGCCACAGCTCGTTCCCGTTGGGCAGTTGCAACTTCTGTCAGTTCTTCTAGCATCGCTCGTCTATCGTCCATGTAAAAGTAGCTAATTGTCAATGTCCGTGCCCCCCCCCCCCCCCCCCCCCCCCCACCTCCCAAATCCTGTCTCTGCCTTTTAACGCAACTATCCAATGTGGCTAGCGTGAACCTGTGAATGCTGCAGATAGGGGTCATGGTGGCCATTTCGGTCAGGCCAAAGTGTTGCCGTAATTGGTTCCATGCCCAGAGCGTGGCTATTACCTATGGGCTTGTTGAGTGGAAGGGGATGGGAGCGCTGTTGTGGCAAGAGCTCGGAGCGTACCTATTGCAGGAGCTCTCCTCCACCCTTACCCATTCAGCTTCCGGCTCCCTTACCCATCCCCTCACTCTTTCTGCTGTAAGAAGTCTTACACATCAGGTTAAAGTCCAAACCTGTGCTCATCCCAGTCCAACGCCGGCATCTCCATATCTTTCTGTTGCGGCCAGCATCACTTTGTCGACTGTGTTACAAAAGGCCTTTGGGATGTTGATAGGTATGGATCTGATCAGGAAGAGGAACCTGGGCAGCACCTTCATCTTGATCCTCACCCTCCCCATCAGGGAGAGTGGGAATGTGTCCCATCTCTGCAGGTCCTTCTTGTCAGGTTCCATTTGTCAATCTGTGTCGTCGTGAGCAATTTGCATCCCCAAGTAGCGGGGATCTTTTGGTCTTGTTTGAACGGCAGTCCCACCAGCTCTGCTCCTCTCCTTTGCAGGTTCACTGGGAAGATTTCACTTTTGCTCGGGTTGAGTTTGTAGCCTAGGAAAGCTGCAAACTCTTTTGATCGCCTCCATGCTGCGGGGGTCCGAGACATAGAGGAGCAGGTCATCCGCATAGTGAGACTTTGTTCTCTGTTCCCTCTCTGGAGAACCTTCCAATTTTTCATTGTTCTGAGGATGAGTGCCAGGGCAAATAAGAGGCGGGAACAGTGCGCATCCCTACCTTGTGCAGCTGGAAGTATTTAGAACTGGTGGTGGTGTTCCGCACACTCGCCATGGGAGCGCTGTACAGACATTTCACCATGTGGTGAACCCTGCTCCAAGCCGAACTTCTCCATTAACTCTACAAGGTACTTCCACACTGACTCTATTGAAGGCCCTTTCTGCATCCAAGGAGATGATGGACCTCTGGTCTTCTCTCCCCAGATGAGGTCATTATCACGTTCAGCAGGCGCATTCAGATGTTCGATGTTTGCTGCCTACTCTTAACAAAGCTCGCCTGGTCCTGTGCGACCACCTCTGGTACGCAGTTCTTCAGTTTCCTAGCCAGGATGTTGGCCAATATTTTCACATCTACATTGAGCAGCGAGATGGGTCTATAGGACCCACATTCAGCCGGGTCTTTGCATTTGTTAGGTATCAGCGAGATTGAGGCTTGTGCAAGCGTTGGAGGCAGAATGCCCCTTGCTAGCAAGTCTGTGAATATCGCCTGCATGTGCGGGGCCTGTGTTGCCGCAAATGTTTTGTGGAAGTCCGCCGGGAATCCATCTGGTCCTGGTGTCTTCCCCGCCTGCATGGAGTTAATACCCTCCCATGTCTTCTCCCAGATCTAATGGTGCTTCCAGCTCTCTTCTCTCCCCCCCCCCCCCCCCCCCCCCCCCCCCCAAACCACAATGACTGACATGCCCAGTCCATTGAGGAACTTCTTCATCCCTAAGTCCCGTTTGATAGTGGGGTTCAGAGGTGTACAGCCACTGGTAGGTTTGTCGACTCCGCTATCAGTCTGTCATTGTCCCAAATCTGTTATTTCCCTCGTGGGCTGCCTGCATTCTCAGCTAGCATGCCAGCAGGTTGCTGGCTTTGTCCCCATATTCGTAAAGGCGGAATACCTTCTGGAGACAGGACACATGTTCTTCAGGGGTCGTGGACCATATGATGATGTCGACCATGTACACACCATCCCCTTCAATGCCTTCCATCATCTGCTCCATGATGCGATGGAATATCTCCGATGCCGAGATGATGCCAAATGGCATGCGATTGTAGCAGTATCTGCCAAAAGGCGTGTTGAAGGTGCAAAGCCTTCTGCTGGACTCTTCCAGCTGGATTTGCCAAAATCCCTGTGATGCATCCAATTTGGTGAAGAACTGCGTATGTGCCATCTCACTCGTGAGTTCCTCCCGCTTCAGGATGGGGTAGTGTTCTCGCATGATATTCTTATTGAGATTCTTGGGATCAATGCAGATGCGCAGGTCCCCCGAAGGCTTCGTTACGCACCATCGAGCTGACCCAGTCAGTCGGTTCGGTGACCTTGGATATGATGCCTTTTTGCCGAAGATCCTTGAGCTGTGCCTTCAGGCGCTCTCTCAGTGGAGCAGGGACTCGTCGTGGTGCGTGGACCACTGGTTTGGCATCAGGTCATAGCAGAATCTTGTATCGATACGGCAGCCTGCCCATCCCGTTGAGCACATCTGGATACTGGGCGAGGATGTCGTCGATGCTGGCCTGAAGATCCACATGGGAGGATGTCGTGGTGTAAACCCTTTGAATGAGGTTCAGCTGCTTGCAGGCGTGCGCACCTAGTAGGGATGCCCTGTCCGGCATAACTATTTCAAAGCGTAATCGTGCTTGTGTGCGTCGGTTGGATACGTGCAGATGGCAGGATTCCAGTGCCGTTATGGCATTCCCATTGTAATCCAGGAACTTGCAGGCAGCTTGCAGACTTTCATCACTGCTCGCCATTCATCCTCTGAATCCACAGCTAGGATTGACTGGACTTGCGATGAGTCTGGTGTGGTATATTAACACATTGTAATAATGCCCACACTGTAGGCGTTGTCCAGGCATTCATTCACCTGGACCCATTGCACTGCCGGGATCAGAATTCTGTAGGCATTGTTGCACGCTCCGGATGCGCCGTCGTCTGAATTGGGGGCACTGGCACAGGGCTGCATAGTGGTCGGCTTCCTGCAGTTTAAATAGCGTCTGCCTCTTGCAGGGCAGTGTTTCTTTAAATGGGCGGTGCCACAGTTCGAACACGTCATGCGTCGGCGTCCTGGCACCCCGTGCGTCGTTGCACGTGCACCTGCGCAGTGCGGGCTACGGCCGCTTTGTTATCCCGTTCGCATCGCGCACGAGTCGGGTCCCGGGAAGAGCGCGCAAAATGGCCACTTTCGTCAATGTTGAGGCGCTGCATCCGGGAGATGGCCTGCACACTCTCCGCCTCGTGGGAGGCTAGTTTATCATTTTCTGGCGTTTTGTACTGGGAATAGTGATTTTCAGCATGCTCATGCACTGCATGTTTCAATCGTGACTGGCAGGGTCATATGCTTGATCTTCAGTAACTGCTCCCGCAGAGGATCAGCGTGATCTCCAAAAACGATTTGGTCTCTGATCATGGAGTCAGTGATCTCACCGAAGTTGCAGGTTTGCGCAAGCAGTCTTAGGTTAGTTAAATATGAGTTGAAGGATTCGTCTTTACCTTGCAATCGCTGCTTGAATATGTAGCGCTCGAAGATTTTGTTGGTGTCCACCTCACAGTGGCTGTCAAACTTGTCCAGGATTGTCTGAAACTTTGGCTTGTCCTGGTCTTCGGCGAAGTGAAAGGAGTTGAATATTTCCAAGGCATGATCACCCGCTGTGGTTAGGAAAAGAGCAATCTTCCGTGCATCAGACGCACCATTGAGGTCTGATGCTTCGACGTAAAGCTGAAATTTCTGCTTGAATGTCCGCCAGTTGGCACTGAGTTTGCCGGAGGTCCTGAGCTGGTGAGGAGCCGGAATCGTTTCCATTGTGCCGGTATCCATTTGCAGGTTGTCACGGATCTTGCTGCGTTGAACTAACTGGATTGAACAGACTCCTGGAGTTACATGTTGTGTTATGTAATTTGGAATAACACAAGCTGCCACTTGATGCAGTTTTGAGTAAAAGATGCTCCAGACTTTGAAGTGAGTTCAATGTGTTTTATTGAACTATTAGCACAGTTCTCAATGAGTTTGACTCTCTGCTAATCTGAATGTAGTAACTCTGTCTAACTGAGCCAACCTTGCTCTAAACCACGTGCTGGAGTGTGATGCTGAGGATACACCCTGTCTCACTCTGTAGATATTGGTCTGTGGAAAGAGGCGGGGTGTGAGTGCCTCATCCCTTTTATAGTAAGATACCACCCATGAGTGTCCTGACTGCTCATTGGTCGTGTCCTATTCTATGTATTCATTTGCTGCATGTTTGCATATCATGACAGCTAACACAAGTTGATCATTTCTAGACCGGAGAAAGAAAACAGGCTTGCATTTGTACAGTGATTTTCGAAACCTTGGGGCATCTCAAAAGCACTTCACAGTCAATTAAGTACTTTAAAAAGTACTTAAAATTGAAGCTACTGTTTATAATATAGGCAATGCAAATATGCAAACCTATACCGGTCTAATTTGCACATAGTCTGCCCATTACTTTGGCTATTGAAGTTGGTCAAAGTTTTTTTAAAAATAATAATTTTGTATGGGCAAATGTAAACTATGGAGTTGGGAAGGAGAAAGACTTTTAACAACTGATGAAAGGAAACAGAAGCAGTTCCTTGGACGTGAACCAACTTCAAGAGCAAGTCATCCAGGCAGTGTTTCTTTTCCCAACAAACATCAGACTTTGGAGGACAAAACATATACATTTAGGTTTTGACTTGATTTGTTTTCTCTTCTGGCTAGTGCAATCTTGTGCCCTTTTATCAATTAATATGTATGGATCTGTCGGCAGTTATTTCCATTTAGAATTTAAATAATTGGATTCCTCAAAAGGAAGTGGGATTTTATTTTGTGTTTAGTTTGGCCTAACTTAACAATAAGAGTGCAAGTTTACCATCTCCATGCTGGCAGAAGGGGGAAAGGAAATTGTGGAGAATGTCAGATTAATTGGTTCTTGGCCAGCATAGAGACATGGGAAAATGTATAGATGCAGTATTAAAAAAAATGATCTGAGAATCTTGTGTATAAACTATTAGTTGTGTTGTTTGTACATAAGCTACTCTATATTAATTGCAGCAGCAGTCCGAATCTGAAACGGTTCACGTTTTCATCCCTGCCCTGGCTGTAGGTGCAATTATTGGCAAGAAGGGGCAACATATCAAACAACTCTCTCGCTATGCATCAGCTTCCATTAAGGTAACTAATACATTATATTGACTTTTCTTTAACAGACCTCTAAAAATGGAGATACAGAAGCAAAATATTGCAGATGCCGGAAATCTGAGATGAAATCAAAAAAGTGTTGTAAATTCTCAGCAGGTCGGGCAGCATTTGTGGAGAAAAAGTGTCAACATGAAATGTCATAACATGCCATTTTAGGGGGGCAGCACGGCGGCACAGTGGATAGCACTGCTGCCTCATGGCGCCGAGGTCCCAGGTTCAATCCTGGCTCTGGGTCATTATCCATGTGGAGTTTGCACATTCTCCCCGTGTTTGCATGCGTTTCGCCCTCACAACCCAAAGATGGGCAGGGTAGGTGGATTGGCCACGCTAAATTTCCCCTTAATTGGAAAACATTAATTGGGTACTCTATATTTATATTTTTTTAAAACATGCCATTTTAGCACTGTATCTCAACCGATTCTGCCTGACCCTGCTGACATTTCCAGCAATGTTTCATAATCAAAACTTGAGATATTTGACTAAGTAAATTGCAATCATTTTGAAATGCTTACAGAATATTTTTGATTAAAGCTGCATTTGATATGCCTGAGTGTTCAATTTCTTTTTTTGTTTATTATTTTTGACACTCCGCCAATGTGCTTCTTTATAAACCACCTGAGCATTAATGTTTCCCTAGTAAATCCCATTATTTGATCGTTCATCTTTACCAGGTCACCGAATAAATATCTAAGCTAACTTGAATTTAATTGTTTAGAACATCGACTTGATGTGCCGGTTACCCATTCCCAATTGTCTTCACTCCACCAGTGGCAGTCAAGCCTTCAGCTATCATGGCTCTAAACTCTGGAGTTTACTCCCTAAACCCTTCTGTCTATATGTCTCTTTCAAGAAACTCCTTGAAACCTGTCACTGGCAATGTTTCTGGTCACCTTCCCCCAAATAAATTCTTGCATGTTTTTAAGTGAATTTTTATTTGAAAATACCTCTAATGAGGTGCCTTGGGATGTTTTATACATTGAAAGCACTGAGTAACTGCAAGTTGTTCGTAGCTTGAAGTATGTTGCTGCTGGGTATCCTTTAAATAGAATATAGTGCTTTATTCGAGCCCCATCTTTGAGCTTTCACCTCCATTTACCGCATTTGTAGAGATATGCCAGCTAAAATGTGAAAATATATGGGTTAACTCATCACTGTTGACTGTCTAAATCAAGATGGAATTGAACAAGCTTAATCAGATAAACTGTATTCCATACTGTAATTGTGAAGTGTATAGGATTGTGGGAAAAATGAATATAATTCTGGCAAATGAAATTCTTCAGTGCAGGTGATTTGCAATAAATTTAATCAAAAAATTAAGTGGTAATGTCATTGAACGTTATGGGAAGATGCTTAGATTCTCGTTGGAGATGGTCATTGCCTGCCAGTTGTGAGTCCAAGCCTTAATGTTGTCCAGATCTTGCTGCATATGTATAATCATAGAATCCCTACAGTACAGAAGGAGGCCTTTCGGCTTATCGAGTCTCCACCCTCTCTTTTTGAACTACCTAGGCCTATTCCTGCAATGCCACCATAAGGGGCAATTTATCATGGACAATCCACCTAACCTGCATATCTTTGACCTATGGGAGGAACCAGGAGAAAACCCACACAGGCCCAGGGAGAAGGTGCAAACTCCACGCAATCACCCGAGATCAGAATCTAACCCGGGTCCCTGGTGCTGTGAGGCAGCAGTGCTAACCACTGTGCCACCATGCCACCACATGACTGCTTCTTTGCAGGGAAAGTACCATGAATCTTTAGTGGCAGGAAGAAGTAACTTTGTGTTGGTTGATACTTCTTTGTATGATCATTCTCTAAAGGTACTCTCGGTATTCATCAATGTTATATTGCAGATTGCTCCTGCAGAAGGCCCAGATGCTAAACAGCGAATGGTGATCATCTCTGGGCAGCCTGAAGCTCAGTTTAAGGTAAATTCTCTGAAACAGTATAAATCTGCGAATCTTTTTCTTTGTTTGTATTTAAAATGTTGATGGTTGCTTGGGGGTTGGTGGGAGGAAGGAATTGTTGGTCAGGGGATTGACATTGTATTTGTTACTGTTGATTGTTGGTGGGTGTAAATTTGGATGAAAATGTGAAAAAGGAGGAGAATACAAATATTTATTTAAAAGAAACAGTATAAATCTGCATCAGGAAGCACCGTTTTTCAATTCCAATCAGACATGAGTACCAGATACAATCCATTCTTCATGCACAATCTCAGTAAATATTAATATAAAGTTAACATCAGCCTTGATGGTTGGGACAGATTAGAACCCTGTCAGAAAAACTTATTTTTATCACTTTATTAAAAGTTTTTAAATTTCAGTGTACCTTTTGGATACAAAATGTTACCCTCAACCTGCTGACCAATTGAACATGTTACTGATCTGAGCCCTTCAGCAGATTCTGTAATAGTCAAAGCTGTGGCAGTCACAGGGTTTAGTTTGCCTATTCCATCTCACCATTGATTTTTAATACGAGTTGGGCTATGATTAAATAGATGTCCAGTATTTTTGTTGAACACCTTTGTGGAGCAGTGCTAAAGGGCGGCATGGTAGCACGGTGGTTAGCACTGTTGTTTCACAGCGCCAGGAACCCAAGTTCGATTCCCAGCGTGGGCAACTGTCTGTGCGGAATCTGCACGTCCTCCCCGTGTCTGCATGGGTTTCCTCTGGGTGCTCCGATTTCCTCCCTCGAGTCCCAAAAGACGTGCATGTTAGGTAAATTGGACATTCTGATTTCTCCCTCTGTGTACCCGAAAAGGCGCCGGAGTGTGGCGACTGGGAGATTTTCATAGTAACTTCATTGCAGTGTTAATGTCAGCCGACTCACGATAGTAATAAAGATTATATAATTATGACCTACATCATGCCTTAATTTACTGCCATAATAAATTATTGGAATTTCTGCATCATAAAAAGTTGTCAGCAAATTCAGCCCATGTCCTGTTTAAAAGTAAGAGCTAAATTTTCTACCTGTGGTCAATTTGGTGAATTTTTAAAATTTCAGTTTATTGTCATGAAAATGTTGCCATGTCAGAGTTGTAGACAATATGCTCAGATCTTGGAATGGGAACTATTGCAGTTGCAAAATATTTTGTTCTGCAGGCTCAAGGAAGAATCTATAATAAACTGAAAGAAGAGAACTTCTTTGGACCCAAAGAAGAAGTGAAATTAGAGACCCATATCAAAGTGCCAAGCCATGCTGCTGGTAGAGTTATTGGGAAAGGAGGCAAAACGGTGAGTACTGGGTTGTAGTGAAATGTATACTTTGACTATGGAATAAATCCACTTTAATGTTGTTGTAGTCTGAGAGAAATGAGGATATGCAACTTATTTGCCCACTCTGTACCATGTTGTGATTTGATGAAGACCTACACGATGCATCCCACAGTTTGGTGTTATCGGAAAATTTCAAAATCAGGCCTTGCTGTGTCCGGCTCCTTTTTTATAAATCCATGCTGAGTAATTTTGCTTATATTCTCTGCCTGAAATTTACCAATAATATTGAGATAACTATAACATTGAGATATACCTGTTCTAAGGGCTCCAATTAGTCCAATCTCTGTGAAGGTAGGAATTATGTTGATCTCCACTCCTGGCACTTTCTTTTCCTGCTGAATTTTATATATCGATACTGGTGTCTCTGCTGTTTGAAATAACACTTTTGGGTCCTTTATAAGTTGGATCATAAATTCAAAATGTTTTGAAATATTTGAAAGTATATATATTTGAAATATGTATGTATATAATATATTTATATTTAAAATATTAAATATATATTTGAAATATTTTGTAATGTGTTTGTATGTCCATACAAGTAATTTAAGTTTGTTAATTAAAAAGGTAAATGAACTACAGAACTTGACCAGTGCAGAAGTAGTAGTTCCTCGTGATCAAACGCCAGATGAAAATGATCAGGTTATTGTGAAAATCACTGGTCACTTCTTTGCAAGTCAGGTAAGATGATGTAACTGCCTAATTTCCTGTTGATCGATTTGCGTCTTGCTATGTCTACCTTTGACCATGATACACAAACTCTTCATTTGGTAGGAATGTTTCTGTGTACACGGGGAACTGAATGTGGTTCAACGTTTTGCCTCACTTTTCAACATTTTATGATGGGGATATCTCTGCCGGGGCAGCTGAATTCTGTTGCGATATATCTATCTGTTAAAATTTCAACTCACATTTGACTATTTTACTCCAGTAATTGGGCTGAACTGTTGGTAGCAGTGCAGATCTAGCTGGATTAGTTATTTCTTCCATTCACTAGCAGTTTAAAAGAAAACAAATCAGATGTTGAGATTACTGCTTAAATCTGCACCAAAATCAGGGAAAGCGGCTGAATATGTACAATCTGCAGTTGGATTGGATTGAATTTGTTTATTGTCACCTGTACCGAGGTACAGTGAAAAGTATTTTTATGCGAGCAGCTCAACAGATCATTAAGTACATGAAAAGAAAAGGAAATAAAAGAAAATACATAATGGGGCAACACAAGGTAGAGGTTAGTAATAATGTTAGCCTTAGAATTCAATTCTAAGATAAATAGGTTATAGGTTAGTGATTAAAGGCAGAATAGTAAACCTTAGAATTGGGTGGATTTTGGACACCGGTAAAGATTGATGTAAAAATTGATAAGGGGGACAAAATAGAATGAGCAAGATATATAAAAGCAGATTGCAAAATCTTTTACAAGTATGTTATTTAAAAAAAAAAAATTATTTTTATTTTTTTAAAGTAATGCAAGTAAATGTTGGTGTCCAAGACAGGAGAAATTGTAATGGGGAATATGTAAATGGCAGAAATGTTAAACAAATTGTGTCCCAGTCTTTACAACAGGAGAGACACTGTACAAAAATAATGGGAAACCAAGGATCTAGTGAGATTAAGGAAGTTGAAGTAATTAATATTATAGAGGAAAGAGTACTGGAGAAAATTAATTGGGACTGAAAGCTGACAAATAATTGAGACTGACGACCTACATCCCAGCGCATTCTGGGATGGCTGTAAAGATGATGGATGCGGACTTCTGGTGGCGGCAGTGTGGTGAGCAGTCACACATGCGCTGGTTCCCACCAGGGTTTTGTTTCTTTGGCCCTTTCTGCCCAGTTAATGGTTGATTTTCAGGCAGAAATTGGTGTAATTTGATTAAATAAGCCCCCCCTCGCTCAAATATTGTCAGCATAAGTAGTTCAAAGCAAGAGATCTGGCAAGGGAATTTCGATCGATTTAGAATGTTCCTAGATCCTCAGCAGGGGGAACATGGCAGCAGCTTCGGAAGAGTTTGTGGCCCCTTTGAGAAGTTGGTTAGCTTGCTAACCGATGCATTTATGAAGCAGCGGCAGGTGTTGACTGAGGATCTGCAGAAGGCAATGGAGGGGGCTTTGGCCCCAATTTGGGCAACTGTGGATAAGATGGACCAGCAGATAGAAGTACATGGGGCAACAATAAGGAAGGTTGAGGTGGCACTCTCTGACTACAGTGTTTGGATTGCCTCCTTGGAGGCAGAGAGGGCGGGGGAGCAGTGGGCGCAAAAGGCCATGGTTCACAACCTGGAGCACTGCTCTAGACTGCAAAACTTAAGGATCATCGGCCCTTGGAAAGAGCACCCTACATAAGCCCAGGCTTCCACCCTAACCCCGTAAGCCAGTAACCCCACCTACCCTTTTTGGACACTTAAGGGCAATTTAGCATGGCCAATCCACCGGACCTGTACATCTTTGGACTGTGGGAGGAAACCGGAGCACCTGGAGAATACCCATACAGACATGGGGAGAAAGTGCAAACTCCGCACAGTCACCCGAGGTTGGAATTGAACCTGGGACCCAGGAGCTGTGAGACAGCAGTGCTTGCCACTGTGCCGCCCCATGTTTGGAAAGTTGACGGGAAAGGGGGTCTTCTTGACCCCCCCCCCATCTGAGTTGGACTGCGCTACTAGATCGCTGAGGCAGAAGGCCAGATCGGGCGATTTATAGTCAGGTTTCAGCGATACCTGGCAGGTCTGAGGTGGGCGAAGGACCATCAAAACTGTAGATAGGAAGGTCAAGCCATCAGAATATATCAGAGCTGGTGAGAAGGCGTGCAGTATTTAATGAGGACAAAGCCTCCCTGTACAGGAGCAACGTGAGGTTTGGTGTGGTGTGGCTCGTCTTTGGGTAACTTTCGAGGACAGAGACTATTATTTTATTGCGCCAGAGGATGCAACTGAGTTTGTCAGGAAGCACGGATTGGGGGTGAACTGAAAGAGCTTGAGGACTAGGAGTTTGTTCATTAAGTTCATTTGTATTTGTATCTTGTGGGGAATTTTTGTGAAGGGGGAGGGATTGGTGTTCTGCCTGGACTTGTTGGTGGATATCCATTCTGGGTGAAGTTGGGGTTTGTACATTGCACTTAGTATTATTTTGGGGGGTGGGGGACTGGGTGCTCTTTTTCCCTCTGGGGATCTGTACTAAAGTTTGTGGTTTGGGTGGGGAGTTGATTGTTGGTATATTGTGTTGACTTTGATTTTTACCCTGTGCGGTAGTCACCCTGCTAGCCGTGTAGCTAGTTGATGGGAGCGGAGAAGGGGAATGTCTGCAGCTTGTTACCATGGAGGCTTTTTTGATTTTTTTAAGATAATGAGCTTAGGCTTTTTGTTTCTGTTTTGATTGGGACGGGGGAGGGGCTTTTAGTTCTTCTGTTGATTTGTTGGTATTTAGGGTGGGTTTAGGAGGTGGGAGGGGAGACTGCTGACGGTGATGATTTTTTTTTGGTGCTGGCTTTATGGGGGGGGGGGGGGGGGGGTTGGTGGTCACCTTGAGCAGACCTGGAGCTGGTACAGCTTTAGGCACGGCTGAATTGCCTCCGGGTAAATATGGCTAATTCTGGGTTGGGCCGGGGGTTGCCAGAGGCCCCCGATCTGGTTGATAACCTGGAATGTGAGGGGGTTAAATGGCCCAGTAAACTATTCTTTTGTTTTGGTCCTGCATTTTATGGGGGATGTGGCGGTCATCTTGAGTGAGCCTGGAGCTGGCGCAGGTTGAGGCACTGCTGGATTGGCTCACAGTGTGGATATTAGCACAGTGGTTAGCACTGTTGCTTCACAGCTCCAGGGCCGATTCCCACTTGGGTCACTGCCTGTGTGGAGTCTGCACGCTCTCTCCGTGTCTGCGTGAATTTCCTCCGGGTGCTCCGGTTTCTCCCTTCAAATCCCAAAAGACGCACTTGTTAGGTGAATTGGACATTCTGAATTCTCCCTCTGTACATGGACAAGCGCCGGAATGTGGCGACTAGGGTTTTTTCACAATAATTTCATTGCAGTGTTAATGTAAGCCTATTTGCGACAATAATAAAGATAATTATTATATGGTGGATAGGGCTAATCCTGGGGTTGCCCGATGCCCTGATCCGGTTGATAACCTGGAATTTGAGGGGGTTAAATGGTCCAGTAAAAAGGTCCTGGGTGTTTATGCATGTTTACGCACTTTATGTTTGAAGGCAAATATGTTTTTTTTTTTAACAGGAGACTTATTTAAGAATTAAAGATCAAACGAGGTTGCGGAAGGGATGACTGGGGCAGTTTTGATTGTAGGGCACCGGGGGGGGGGGGGGGGGGGTGCAGGGCAGTGTTGATTAATGAAAAGTGGCTTTTTCTCCGGCAATATATTGGCATTCTCAGGTGGAGGGTATGGAGTAGTCTGGGTCTTTGTGCACGTTGGTGGCGCTGGCCAATGTGTATGCACTGAACTGGGATGACGAGGCATTCATTGGCAAGGTGTTAGCCCCGGTGTGCTGCCCTTGGGATTGCAGGATAAGGTGCT
>NC_092712.1:196325431-196330431 GCF_047496885.1 Scyliorhinus torazame | reverse complement strand
GCTCTTGGAAAGTAGCATGTCAGTGACCCAGAAGACAAAATGCAAATTGTAAACTGATTTCAAGAAATTATTAATGGACATCATGTAGAATGAATTTCTGAGTAGAGTAATGAAGACAAACATGGAATTATTTAAACAATGTGGCAACAGGAGGGCTGAAGAGTTGATACTGCCGGGTCTTTCTGCATAGATGAGCTTCAATGACCAAATTGCATTCCTAATCAACTCATCTTGTGATTTTTGTGAATTTCCCAAAGATACAATTTATCTGTGTCTCATCTCAAATGGCTACCAGTTCTTATATTTCAATATATTGTTCAACATTCACCCAGATCTCATCCCGCCTTCCCTATCCTTAAATGGAACAGTGCTAAAACTATTGTTTGTTTCTTCCTTTTCTATGATGTGGAGATGCCGGCGTTGGACTGGGGTGAGCACAGTAAGAAGTCTTACAACACCAGGTTAAAGTCCAACAGGTTTGTTTCGATGTCACTAGCTTTTGGAGCGCATGAGTGGTTGAGGCCACACATGAGTGCGGCCTCAACCGGGACCTGGGATTCATGTCGCATTACATTCATCCCCCACCATCTGGCCTGCGAAATCCTACCAACTGTCCTGGCTTGATACAATTCACACCTCTTTAACCTGGGGTTACCCCATCTCTGGATCTGTAAAGATTTAATCACCTGCTAATGCTCGCATTCCAAGCATTATCTGGCATCTTTGAATCTGTCTATATATATATGTTTCTGGAACATACCTCTTCATTCACCTGAGGAAGGAGCAGCGCTCCGAAAGCTAGTGACATCGAAACAAACCTGTTGGACTTTAACCTGGTGTTGTAAGACTTCTTCCTTTTTTATGTTCAACACGAAGATTCTCCTCCATTCCTGAATATCCAAATATAATTTTATTACAACTCCCACATTCTTTAAAAAGGTACAATAGATTATTTTTCTTTTCCCGGCCCTCCCTCTCTATCAATAGCCTTTATTCTATAGTAAAGTTTCTGTCTGTCGATATTATCAATGCTATTATGGTCAGTGCTCCTCTCCACTTTGAGCCGGCAGTTTGCGGTGTCGATGGTAGCCATGATGTGGAGATGCCGGCGTTGGACTGAGGTGAGCACAGCAAGATGTCTTACAACACCAGGTTAACGCTGACATCTCCACATCATGGCTACATCGATACCGCAAAATGCCGGCTCAAAGTGGAGAAGCTCCAAGAAGATCGCGCATATAGACACTGACATTGTTTCTACAAAGATGCAAAAAAGCAGACACTCTCATTCAAAGTATCGTCTTGCACCTTTAACTTTGTCCATATATATGTTTCTGGAACCCACCTCTTCATTCACCTGAGGAAGGAGCTGTGCTCCGAAAGATAGTGATTCGAAACAAACTTGTTGGACTTTAACCTGTTGTTGTAAGACTTCTTTACACGATGGAGAAGCTAATCTCCACCCAAACAGGACCTGCCTCCGGTGAGGTGAAGGCTAAAAACATCTGCCCCCTGCACCCACCTGAGCTGGTCCAACCCCCCAAAAAAGGTTTTTAGGGGCCCTGGTTCCAAGTCTTCCCTCCTCCATCCACCATCCTCACGTCTGTCCCATTGTTAACATCGAGCCCCTTCCTCCCCCCCCCCCCCCCCCCCCCCCCACCCCCCCTACACCCCCACCTCTGCATCCCAGAATCCTCCCTCCCACTTCCTCTCAAAAACACCTCACCCAGTATCTGTCCCCTCCGCCAACCTTTCACATCTGCTAGGCCCATCGAAACCTGTTCTAACCAGGGTCTGTTGGCTGCAACCCCCCCGCCCCCCACTTCACTCCTGTTCCACTGGCCAACTTTAGCTAGCCAGTGTGGAGACCCCTGCCCAGGCGTCACTCCTCTCCCCCCTGCCTTGTCCCAGGAAAACAAAGAAATCCCCTTCAACACACAACCCCAGTGTAAACACAAACACCAAAGAATCTTCATTGCAAAAGAAAATCCCAACTCTTAACTGTTCCAAATAGCCAACTTCGACTCATTTAGCACATGTAACAACATGCAGTGAAGAATCGAGCTATATACACTACTCCACTCTCGCCCTCGGTCTAAGACCAATCCTCTGTCCCATTTCTCACTTCTGCCCCAGTCCTTCTGCCTTTACAAATGCCTCCGTGGCTTCCACTGTCTCAAAATAAAAGTCTTTGTGAAGTTATAGGTCACCCTCAACTTAGCTGGGTACACTATGCTGAACCGCACCCTGCTGTTATACAGTGCCGTCTTCACTTGGCTGAAGGCCGTCCGCCACCTCGCCAACTCCAGTGTATACCAGCTCCAGCCCACTGCACCTCCTGGTTTGCCCAACACAGGACCTTCTCATTCAGGCAGTGCCTACGGAAACAAATAATCACTGCTCTTTGAGGCTCATTCGCCTTTGGTTTAGGCCTCCACGCCCTATGAGCCCGAGATGGATCTTCCCTCTCCCCCAACAGCTCCGGCAACATCTTGGCAAAATACTCCGTCGGCCTCAGGCCCTCCATCCGCTCGGGCAGGCCCACGATCCTCAGATTTTGCCGCCCAGATCTATTTTCCAGTCCTCCACTTTTGCTCGCAGACACTTGTTGGCCTCCACCACCCTCTGCAGCTCCTCACCCATCGAGGTGAGTTGATCACTGTGTTGCGACAAGGCCTCTTCCACTCCCTTCAGTTTCTCAACCTGCTCCCACAACTCGGACAATGTTCGCGACATGACCGCCTTCAACGGAGCAATCACCTCCTCCACCGTGCTGCACCTTCAATGCTGCCATCATCTCCTGCATCATCACCTCCATTTGCTTTTTGAATTTTTCAAGCTCCACAACCATCACCTCGGTAATCTTTTCTGCCGTGAGCAGTGCGGCCCCACCCAGCGACCCAGCCTCCGCCATCCTTCCAGTTGCTGAGCTGGCCTTTCCACTCAATGGCGAACCTTCATTCACCCCCTTCTTCACGGCAGCTTTCCTTTGGGTTTTGGACACCTTCCTTGTGTCTTCCTGCACATATTTAACCAAAAATTGCCTCTGGGACCGGGCATTAAATTCTAAAAAAATCAGGCCTCAAACAGGAGCCATCCAATGTGCAACCTCCTCCTACCTGCCGCCACCCAAAAGCCTGATTTATACCATTTTAAAATATGACTAGGTGAAGACTTCAGTGGCGACATGTAGGAGGTCACACATTGGGTAGCTCACGCTAGAGTCCTATTTTTGTTTTTTTCCACATGTTTTTTTGGGGGATGGTATCTTATTTTGTCCCAAGTGAGACTGAGCTGGCAAAGAATATCCCAATATTGGGAAGAAGGGTGCAGATGCCAGTCCACCGGCAGGGTCGAGTACAGCGAAATGTGCACTGGCAGAGGCAAGCTCATCAGGTGGGTCCACCTTTATAATGGTAGAGACATGGCGGAGGTGATGCCAATGGAATTTGAACGACAGGTCAATGAACATTTCACAAGGCATGGGAGGGAGATTCTGGAATCGCTCAAGCATTCGCTGGAAGGTGTGCTGGCCCCCAATAAGGAAAGCAGTTGGAAGAACATTCGAGACGGTGCGGGAGGGCGATAGTAAGTGAGGGGGGTGCAAGAGCATAGGGTGTCGCTTTACACCGATTATCTTTTGTTGCAAATTATGGATCCGATTCCCACAATGGGGTACGTAATGGGGTCCGGCTCCAGAAGTTAAATTTTACGAGATTGGTTGGTACGGTTGAGGTCAATTTACAGAGGTGGGAACGTCACTTGCTGGGCGAGTGCAATTGGTGAAGATGAATATTTTGCCATGGTTTTTGGTTTTTATTCCATTGCCTACTGGTATTTCTACCAAAGGCACATTTTGTGGGTGTGGAAGCATTGATCTCATCGTTTTATATGGGCGGGTCAGGTGGCAAAGATTCGGAAAAGGGTCTTGTAGAGGGATCGGCAATCTGGAGGTTTGGCACAAACCTGCTGTACTGTTACTGGGCAGCGGACGCAGTGAAGGTGTTGGGTTGGTGCGGGGATTAGGAAACAGTCTGGATGAGGATAGAGGCCAGGTTGTGTAAGGGACCAGGGCTGTGGGCATTAGTGACGGCTCCGCTTCAGTTTGCACAGGGAAGATATTCAGGGAATCCGGTGGTGGTGGCCACATTGAAAATATGAAGGCAATTGCGCAGTATTTTAAGGTGCCTCGAATCACACGTTTGTACTGGCTAGATTGAATGCTAGCTTTACGGATTGGAAAGACAAGGGGGTGGAAGTAATGGGGGATTTATTCCTGGAGGGGCGGGCAGTTTGCGAATCTGGAGAGTTAGCGGAGTAGTTCAGGCTTGCAGAGGGGTTCAGATACTTGTAGGTTCGGAATTTTGCTCGGAGGATTTTTCCGACCTCTGTGTTGCCTCCATCATCGTTGGTGGAAAGGGTACTGTCGTTGGCAGAGGGGAGCACTTCAGGATTTTGTGGGAGGATTCAAGCAGGGATCTCGTGATCCTGGAGGGAATTCTGGCCAAGTCGGAGGAAGAACCGAGGTTGGTGGTGGTTGGGGGGGGGGGGGGGGGGGGGGGGGGGGGGGGGGGGTCTGGCTGGTTGAGTGTGGTGTGGAGCCCTGTGGAGGGTGAATGCCATCTTGTCGTGTATGGCTTGGGCTCATATATTTAAAGGTGGTGCATTGGGCACATGATTAACAAGGGCTAGGATGAGTCAGGTGCCTGAGACTGTAGGAGATGTGTGTGAGCAGTGTGGGAGAGTCCAGTGAATTATGTGCAGATGTTACGACCATGTCCTAAAGTGACAAACGTTTGGGGCTCCTTTTTCTTCATGTCGGCAATCTTACTGCGGGAATTTGAGCCTGGTCCCCTCGAAGCCATTTTCGGGGCTTCGGACTTGCCAGAGCAGCAGTCGGGGGTAGGACAGATGTTTAAACCTTCGCCTCACTGCTCGCAGGTGGGTTCTGTCGGAGTGGAGATCAGCTTCTCTACCCAGTGCCTCTGCATGGCTGAAGG
>NC_092712.1:196275497-196325331 GCF_047496885.1 Scyliorhinus torazame | reverse complement strand
ATACAAAACTTTGTACAGTGGATTCTTCCCGTACATGTCAGTTTCCGGATCCTACCATGTGTTTTCTTGCTCAAATGCCCCCCAGAAACCCCCCCCCTGTTGCTGTTGCTGTTGTCCGACCTTCCTCTAACACTCCGCGAGATGGTCTAGGAACGGTTGCCACCGCCTGTAGAACCCCTGCGCAGACCCTCTCAAGGCAAACTTTAGAACCTTAGTTAGGCCACACTTGGAGTATAGTGTTCAATTCTGGTCGCCACACTACCAGAAGGATGTGGAGGCTTTAGAGAGGGTGCAGAAGAGATTTACCAGAATGTTGCCTGGTATGGAGGGCATTAGCTATGAGGAGCGGTTGAATAAACTCGGTTTGTTCTCACTGGAACGAAGGAGGTTGAGGGGAGACCTGATAGAGGTCTACAAAATTATGAGGGGCATAGACAGAGTGGATAGTCAGAGGCTTTTCCCCAGGGTAGAGGGGTCAATTACTAGGGGGCATAGGTTTAAGGTGAGAGGGGCAAGGTTTAGAGTAGATGTACGAGGCAAGTTTTTTACGCAGAGGGTAGTGGGTGCTTGGAACTCGCTACCAGAGGAGGTGGTGGAAGCAGGGACGATAGTGACATTTAAGGGGCATCTTGACAAATACATGAATAGGATGGGAATAGAGGGATACGGACCCAGGAAGTGTAGAAGATTGTAGTTTAGTCGGGCAGCATGGTCGGCACGGGCTTGGAGGGCCGAAGGGCCTGTTCCTGTGCTGTATATTTCTTTGTTCTTTGTTCAAACTTTTTCCTTTCCAACTTGATAAACCCAGCCATATCATTTATCCAGGCCTCCACGCTGGGGGGCTTTGCCTCCTTCCACATTAGCAAGATCCTTCGCCGGGCTACTAGTGACGCAAAGGCCAGAATACCGGCACTTTCGCCTCCTGCACTCTCGGCTCGTCCACTACTCCAAATAGTGCTAGCCCCCAGCTTTACTTGACCCGGTCTTTCACCACCTTAGATACTGTTCCCCGCCAGCTCTGAAATCCCCCGTCCATCCTTCCTGGGACAAACCGATGGTTGTCTCTAATCGGGGACCACACCAGGGCCCCCCATTGCCCCCCCCTATTCCCCGTTGCCCCCCTATGCCGTCTCCACTGCCCCCAGATCCTTAGCGTTGCCGCCACCACCGTGCTCGTGGTATACCTTGTCGGCGAGAGCGGCAGCGGTGCCATCACCAGCGCCCCCAGGCTTGTTCCTTTGCAGGACGCCATCTCCAACCTCTTCCACGCCGCCCCCTCTCCCTCCATCACCAACTTATGGATCATTGCCACGTTGGCTGCCCAATAGTAACCCTCCAAATTCAGCAACGCCAACCCTCCTCTATCTCTGCTATGCTCCAAGAACCCCCTTCTTACCCTCGGGGTCTTACTCGCCCACACAAATCCCGTAATGCTCCTCTTACCCTCTTAAAAAAGGCCTTAGTGATCACAATTGGGAGGCATTGGAATACAAAAAGAAATCTCGGGAGGACCACCATTTTAACCGACTGTACCCTACCCACTAGCGAGAGTGGCAACATGTCCCACCTTTTAAAATCCTCCTCCATCTGTTCCACCAACCGCGACAAATTATGTTTGTGCAGTGCCCCCCAGCTCCTAGCTACCTGAATCCCCAAGTATCGAAAGCTCCTTTCCGCCCTCCTCAACGGTAGGTCGTCTATCCCTCTTCCCTGGTCCCCCGGATGGATCACAAAGAGCTCACTCTTTCCCACATTGAGCTTATAGCCCGAAAAGTCTCCAAACTCCCGTAGGATCTGCATAACCTCAACCATCCCCTCCACTGGATCCGTCACATACAGCAACAGGTCGTCTGCGTACAGCGACACTATGTTCCTCTCCCCCTCGAACC
Organism: Scyliorhinus torazame; assembly: GCF_047496885.1. Taxonomy (NCBI): domain Eukaryota; kingdom Metazoa; phylum Chordata; class Chondrichthyes; order Carcharhiniformes; family Scyliorhinidae; genus Scyliorhinus; species Scyliorhinus torazame. The sequence continues at coordinate 196,323,442 of NC_092712.1, read as the reverse complement.
ACCCCCTTCCATTTCCCCAACTCCCTTAACGCCATGGCCAAAGGTTCAATTGCTAATGCGAACAGCAGAGGGGGACAGGGGGCACCCCTGCCTCATCCCTCGATACAGCCGGAATTACTCCGACCGTGCAAGTTCGTGACCACACTCGCCACTGGGGCTTTATACAGGAGCTTAACCCAACTGATAAACCCTCCCCCGAACCCAAACCACCTCAACACTTCCCAGAGATACTCCCACTCTACCCGGTCGAAGGCCTTCTCCGCGTCCATGGCTGTCACTATCTCCGCTTCTCCCTCCACCGATGGCATCATTATCACATTTAGGAGCCTTCGCACATTAGTATTTAACTGCCTACCCTTTACGAATCCCGTCTGGTCCTCATGAATCACCCCCGGGACACAGTCCTCAATCCTCATGGCCAACATTTTTGCCAGCAACTTAGCGTCTACATTAAGGAGCGAGATCGGTCTATACGACCCACATTGCAGTGGGTCCTTATCCCGCTTCAAGATCAAAGAGATCGTCGCCTCCGACATTGTCGGGGGCAGGGCCCGCCCCTCCCCTCCCTTGATTCATTGAAGGTCCTTACCAGCAACGGGGCTAACAGGTCTACATATTTCCTGTAGAACTCCACCGGGAACCCATCCGGCCCCGGGGCCTTCCCTGCCTGCATGCTCCCCAGTCCTTTAACCAGCTCCTCCACCCCAATTGGTGCCCCCAAACCAGCCACCTCCTGTACCTCCACCCTTGGGAACCTCAACTGATCCAAGAATCGCCGCATCCCCTCTTTTTCCCCTGGGGGCTGGGCCCAAACAGTTCCTCATAGAAGGCCTTAAAAGCCTCATTCACTTTCCCTGCCCTCCGCACCATAGTTCCCCTGCCATCTTGGACTCCACCTATTTCCCTCGCTGCCATCCTTTTATGGAGCTGGTGTGCCAGCATCCGGCTCGCCTTCTCCCCATATTTGTATATCGCCCCCTGTGCCTTCCTCCGCTGTGCCTCTGCCTTCCTTGTAGTCAACAGGTCAAACTCCGTCTGGAGACTTCGTCTTTCCCTGAGCAGTCCCTCATCCAGAGCCTCTGCATAACTCCTGTCCACCCTTAAAATCTCCCCCACTAACCTCTCCCTTTCCCTGCCCTCTCTCTTCACCCTGTGAGCCCTGATGGAGATAAACTCTCCCCTGACCACCGCCTTCAGCGCCTCCCATACTACTCCCACCTGCACCTCCCCATTGTCGTTAGCCTCCAGATACCTTTCAATACACCCCCGCACACTTCCTCATCTGCCAGCAGTCCCACATCCCACCTCCACAATGGGCGTTGGTCCCTCTCCTCCCCCAACTCCAGCTCCACCCAGTGCAGGGCATGGTCTGAAATGGCTATGGCCGAATACTCCGTTCCCTCCACTTTCGGGATCAATGCCCTGCCCAGAACAAAAACATCTATCCGGGAGTAGGCCTTATGAACATGGGAGAAAAAAGAAAATTCTCTGGCCGTAGGCCTGGCAAATCTCCACGGATCTACTCCCCCCATTTGATCCATAAACCCCCCCTAAGCACCTTGGCCGCGGCCGGCCTCTTCCCCGTCCTAGATCTGGAACGATCTAATGCTGGGTCCAGCACTGTGTTGAAATCCCCACCCATTATCAAACTCCCTACCTCCAGGTTCGAAATACGCCCCAACATCCGTTTCATGAATCCAGCATCGTCCCAGTTTGCGGCATATACATTCACCAGTACCACCTCCGTCCCCTGCAACCTACCACTCACCATCACGTATCAACCTCCCTTGTCCGCTACTATGTTCTTGGCCACAAACGACACCCCCTTTCCCACCAGTATTGCCACCCCTCTATTCTTCGCATCCAGCCCCGAATCGAACACCTGTCCCACCCATCCCTTCCTTAACCTGACCTGATCTGCCACCTTCAGTCCCTTTAGGTGCGCGAACACTCGGGCCCTCTTAACCTGCCCATTTAGGCGCCTCTCATTCCACGTGATCAGCCGGATTGGGGGGTTACCTACCCCCCCCGCCGACTAGCCATCTCCTATCTTAGGCCAGTCCCGTGCTCGCGCCTCCTGCACCCTCCAGTCCCCCAGGCGGGGGACCCCCGCCCCGACCACCTCTTCCATTTTCAGTTCCTCCTCGGACAGTGCAGCAGCAACCCTAAACTCCCCCCCCCCCCCCCCCCCCCCCCCCCCCCCGCTAGATCCACATCTAGCTCTTTTGCTCCCCCCATATTACTTCCGTGAGTCAGCTGACTTCTGCTGACCCCGGCTTCCCCTGCCTTCCCGTTGATCTCCCCGTGTGGGAGTGTCTCCTCCTCCTTACCTTCCTCCATTTCGCCCAACCACCCCGGGTTTGGCGCGGGAAAAAGCCCGCGCCTTCCTGAGCCAGCCCCGCCCCTATGGCACAGCTCCTATTGCGGCCATTATCCCAGTTCCCTCATCCCCGAGTCTCACCTCCCTCAAGCACCTACGCCCACATCCCCCATCATCTTGTCTGCAGAAAAGAAAAAAGGAAATTTTAGGAATTTTAACCAGGACTCTATCCCCATCCATCATCCCACCCACAAAATATTCTTTACCCATATTTACAACCCAATTTCCAACCACATCCCCTCAGTTCGAGTCCAGTTTTTCCATCTGAATAAAGGTCCAAGCCTCTTCTGGCGTTTCAAAATAATGGTGTCAGTCCTGATAAGTGACCCACAGTCGTGCAGGCTGCAACATGCCGAACCTGACTTTTTTTATGCAGCACCGCCTTGGCTCGGTTGAAGCCAGCTCTCCTCTTTGCCACCTCCGCGCTCCAATCCTGGTATACTCGGATCACCGCGTTCTCCTGTCTACTGCTCCGCACCTTCTTGGCCCATCTCAGCACACTTTCTTTGTCCGCGAAGCGCTGGAACCTTGCCACTATCGCCCTTGGCGGCTCATCTGCCTTGGGTCTCCTCGCCAGGACCCGATGAGCTCCTTCCAGCTCCAGAAGGGTCGGAGAGGCCTCCGCACCCCATCAGCGAATGGAGTATCGTACTCACGTACACCCCGGCATCAGCTCCCTCCACTCCTTCGGGAAGAACCAGAATCCGGAGGTTGTTCCTTCTCGACCTGTTCTCCAGGACCTCAATTCTCTCGGCCCACCTCCTGTGCACCGCCTCGTGCGCCTCCATTTTTACCGCCAGGCCCAGGATCTCGTCCTCGTTGGTATTCACTTTCTCATTCACCACACGAAGCTCCACCACCTGGGTCTTCTGGGTCTCCTTCAGCCCCTCGATCGCCAACTGCATTGGCGCCAGCACCACCTTTTTCAGCTCCTCCACACATCGCTTGAGGAACTCCTGCTGGTCTGGCCCCCACGCTGTTCGCTCTCCGCCCTCCGCCATCTTGTTTTTCCCCCTCGTTTTGGTCTCTGCTCCAGGGCCTCTCTCCTCGTCGCTCCACCGCTGATCTCTGCCATATATTGTGAGGGGGGACCTCACTGCATCTTCCCACACGGGATTAAATCAAAACTGCTCAGTTGGGGATCCTCTGGAGAGCCCAAAAGTCCGTAGTCGCGGGAGCTGCCGAAACGCGCGGCTTAGCTCCGCATCGCCGCAACCGGAAGTCACCTTGAAAAAAATTAAGCACATGTTGAGAGCTTGGATTTGGAGGTTTCACATAAAATGGCAGCCATTTGTCGTGTACTTCAAAGAAATGGTCACCTTCAAAAGTTGGCGGGGGTGGACCTCCGGTGGCAGCCAAGGAGTGAGGTCCGTTGCACATTTGGTTGCTCCCGCTCAAGGTGGTATTTTCCGGTCCTTTCCCCGTCTTAAAGGTCAAGTTTTTAGATGGAAAGAGCTGTAGAGAAGGTGTAATTCCTCTGGTGTGGCTGGTGAATGGATCCACGAACTAGGATGGGACGAGAAGAGAGCTGTTGGAGCAGGAGAGCTGTGCCACAGGTTAAGGTGGCGGAAGGCAAAGGAGCTGTTCTCCCCACCCAGTGGTCAATGGAACAGTTGGTGGAATTTCTGAATGCGAAGTTCAGCAAGCAGAAGAAGAAGACCCTGGAAAACTCGACCAAAGTGGTGGCTGGTTAAAGCAGGGATTGACCGAGTGGAGCAGAGGCTGGAGTCCCCAGGGCCAGGCGATCCAGAAAGTGGACGAGGCGGTGGGGGAGCACGAGGAGCAGCTCGCCTCATTGGTGGCAGAAGTGGGGGTGATGCTGGAGATCCAGAAGAGGCTGAATGAAAAGTTGGAGGATCTGGAGAAACGCTCCAGAGGGTAAAATTTGAGGATTGTGGGGATGCCAGAAGGTGCGAAGGCCGGCTTACATGAGTCCAAAATGCAGGAGGAGTTGATGGGGGAGTGGGCTTTTGACCAATCCTTGGAGCAACTGAGCGCACAGGGCGCCGATAAGGCTGAAGACGGGCAAGCTGCCAAGGCGATGGCGGTGCAGTTGCACCACTTTCTGGATAAAGAGAAGATTCTTTGGTGGGCGAGGCAGATGAGGTGCACCTGGGAAGGGATCAAGCTGCGGGTGTACCAAGACTTGGGAGCAGAACTAGCGAAGAGGAGGGCCGGGTTTAATCGGGTCATGGCTGCTCTCTTCAAGAAGGGGGTAAAGTTTGGGGTGCTGTACCTGGCCCGTCTCTGGGTGACTTTCCAGAAGCATGAATATTAATTTGGCACACCAGAGGCGATGAATGTTATGGGGTAATGGCAGGAGAAGGAGGACATTGAACTTTGGAGGAGTTTGTGCGGATGTTTCTTTGTTCTCAGGGAAACATTTCCCCTTGAAATGTTCCTTTGGTTTTGATAGCAGGGTGTTTGGAGGGCTGGCCCTTCGTTGCGGGGGGGGAGAAGATTAAGGGCGAGTGCACCTTTTCTACCTTTTGAGGGAGTGTGGATGGGTAGGGGGTCTGGAGGCCTTGGTTGTTGCCACCATGCTAGCTGGACAGGCTAGTAAACGAGAGTGCAGTGGGCGGTTGGCAGTAGATACAAATAGGGGAGAGGGGTGGGGTTGTTGTTTTGTTGGTGGGGGGGAGGGGTTGTTGACGAGGGTGGAGTTGGCGTGGCGCAGCTGGAAAGCGAGTGATGGGCAGACATCCGGGGGGGGGGGGGGGGGGGGTTGCACGTCATGGGCCAGGGGCTGGCCCAAAAAGGGATATGGTCGATCGGCGGGGCGGAGGGCACCCCCCCACCCCCCCCCCCCCCCCCCAGACTGGGCTGGTCACGTGGAAAGTAAGGGAGCTGAATGGGCCGGTCAAACGATCACGTGTGCCCGCGCACTGGACGAGTCTGAAGCGAACTTCGCCTTTTTGCAGGAGACGCATTTGAAGGTCGTGAGTGGGAGGAGGAGATAAAGAGGAATGCTTCGATTACTGGATAGGGTGGACGAGGAGTGGCTGCAGGGATTTGGGGCCCCAATCGAGCTAAGGGAGGTGATGGAGAGTACGGGGGCGATGCAGGCAGGTATCGCTGTTGAATGTAGACAGCAAGCTGCTGGCGAAGGTGTTGGTTTTGTGAATTGAGGAGTGCATCCTGGAGTGATTGGTGAGGATCACACTGCGTTTGTGAAAGGGAGACATTTGTTGGCGAATGTGAGGAGGCTGCTCAATGATGTCTCCGGAGGGACAGGGGTTGGATATAGCAGTGGCAATGGACACGGAGGAGGCCTTCTGCTGGGTGGAGTGGGAATATTTGTGTTTGAGGTGCTGAAGCAGTTCGGGTTCAGGCAGGGGTTTGTGGATTGGGTCCGGTTACTATTCAAGTCATTGGTCGCAAGTGTGTGGACGAGTCGGAAGATTTCTGGCTGCATCGCGGGACAAGTGAGGGTGAGGTGAGACCAGAGGACAGGAGAGGAGGTTAGGGGAGCTGCCATTCAAGATAGTGGTGGAGAGTTTCAGATACCTGGGCATCCAGGTGACACTGGGTTGGGCGCAGTTGCACAAGTTAAATTTGACTCAGCTGGTAGAACAGAGGAAGGGGGATTTTAAGAGGTGGGATGTGCTGTCGCTAACGGGACGGGTGCAGACAGTAAAGATGACGGTGCTGCCAAGGTTCCTGTTCATCTTTCTGATCCTCCTAAACTTTGTCCCAAAGGCATTCTTTAAAAAGGTCAATGCATTGATCTCAGGGTTTGTGTGGGTGGGGAAAATCCCATGGGTCAAAAGGATTTTTATGGAGCAGGGTCGAGGAGAGGGGGTAAGCTGACATTGTCAAATATAAAGAACTACTACTGGGCGCTGAACATCGCCATGGTTAGGAAATGGGTAGTGAGGGAGAAGCCGGTTTGGGAGTGGATGGAGGCGGCTTCTTGTAGGGGAAATGAGCTTGAAGGCATTGTTATCCGTGTTCTCGCCAGCCAGGCACTCCATGAGCCCAGGGCTGGCGTCGCCGTTGTGTGTGGGGGCAGTGGAGGTGGCATTTGGGACTGGAGAGTGCTCATTGTGGGCACCGATCTGTGATAACCATAGGATTGCACCAGGGATTTTGGCGGGGTGGGGGGAGGCTGGATGTGAGGTTTCAGGGGCGGCGGCAGGCAGGGATTGAGCGATTTGGTGACCTGTTTGTAAGGCCAGTTTTGCGAAATTGGAGGACCTGAAGGAAGAGTATGAGCTGCCTGGGGTGGAATGATTTCGGGTACCTGCAGGTTCGGGATTTTGTGAAGAGAGATGTGCCGACTTTTCCTGGGTTACCACCTTTGGGGTTGCAAGACAAGGTTGCTGTCGAAAGAGGGGAAGGTGTCCAAGGTCTACAAGGAGTTGATGGATTGGGAGGGGCCCCCGGTGCGTGATGTAAAGCGGAAGAGGGAGGAGCAGCTGCGTGGGAACTGGGGCCCTGCAGAGGATAAATGCATCCTTGTCATGTGCGAGGCTAAGCCTCATTCAGTTTAAAGTACTTCACAGGTCGCATATGACGGTAGCGAGGAAGAGTAGGTATTTTGAGGGGGTAGAGGACAGGTGTGCGCGGGGAGGCCTGCGAATCACGTCCACATGTTCCAGGCAGCACAGTGGTTAGCACAGTTGCTTCACAGGGACCCAGGTCCGATTCTTGGCTTGGGTCACACAGTCCAGAGTCTGCAGTTCTCCCCGTGTCTGTGTGGGTTTCCTCCAGGTGCTCTGGTTTCCTCCCACGGTCCAAAGATGTGCAGGTTAGTTGGATTGGCCATGATAAATTCCCCTTCGTGTCCAAAAAGGTTAGGTGGGGTTACTGGGTTACAGTGGAGGCGTAGGCTGATGTACGGTGCTCTTTCCAAGAGCCGGTGCAGACTCAATGGGCCGAATGGCCTCCTTCTGCACTGTAAATTCTATGATTCTATCTCCGAAGCTAAAGGGGTTCTGGCAGGTGTTTGCAGACGCAATGTCGGAGGTAAAGGTGGCCCCGAGTCCAGAGGTAGTGATAATCGGGGTGCCGGAAGACCCGGGAGGCTAGGGGGCGATAGAGATCAACATTTTGACCTTTGCCTCCCTGATAGCCTGGAGACGGATCTTACTTGGATGGAGGGACTCGGAGCCGCCAAAAGTGGGGGTGTGGGTTAGCGACCTAGCAGAATCCTGAGGCTGGAGAAGGTCAAGTTCGTCCTGAGGGGGTTGGTTGATGGGTTCACTCGGAGGTGTACGCATTTTATTGACTTCAAGGATGATTGAAGAGTCAGCAAAAGGGGGAGCGAGGGGAGAAAGAGAAGGGGGTTAAAATGGGGATGACAGACTGGGCGAAGGGGGCGAGAGGGGGGAGTGGGTGTTGGTTATTTAAAATGTATAATTTTTTTTCTGCTTCTGTTTGTTTATATGAAAATGCCTGAGTAAAAATATGTGGGGATGCGATTGGGTGGGGGCGGGGGGGGGGGGGGTTGTTTTGAGACTGTTTATTTGGTTTGTATTTTTTTTATTTATATATTTAAAAATGTTCAATAAAATAATTTCACAAAAATAAAATCCAACTAGGTGAATCTATATTTTTTTACGCTCCAAATAAGTAATCTTTTGGTTAGGTGGAGGAATGTGCTGAAAGATTTGTATATAATTCTGGTTGTCCAATATGTATGTTTATACATATTAGTTTAGCCTTGGCTTTCAATTTTACTAATCTCTTTTGGGGTGGGAAAATTCACATTCCACTTGATTAAATGAGACTTGAATGCAGTGCAAAATTTGTGACAATTGCTTACAAAAAATAACTTCTCTCTTTGACATATAGCTTGCTCAGCGAAAAATTCAAGACATTTTGATCCAAGTAAAAAGACAACAACAACAGAAAACAGTGCAGAGTGGACAGCCACAACCACGAAGAAAGTAAAAGGTTCAGGATCTCCAGTCTACCACAGAGACAGATGCCAGACCAAAGAGAGAGAGACTGTGAAATCACAGGTAGTCAAACCTGTCGCTAATAAAGAAGCATATGTTCCACCTTCCCCAGTCACCTTTTATTGAGGACTAGGCAACCCATGAACTCTGTCTTTGTGAGAATGTATTCTTTAGGCGTTCAAGAAGAAACCTTGTGAAACCCAGCTTTAAATAAGGCCCTTTCACTTCCCTTCTTTTGTTCGAATTTCAAAACTTTATATTGCCTTGTTAGCTTTCCCAAAATTCTTAGATCTGTTGGGTTTAATGAAGCTTTCTCTTCTGATTTTTCACTGGTTATAGTTCCAATCATTATAAAACCTTGAGATTTTTTTGGGGAGGGGCTAAGGAGTTGGCAAGTTTGAGGCATCTGTCCCAACATGCAAAATGGCTTTTTTAAATTGGGTTGTTTTACAAAGATTACTAGAATACTGCCATTAGAACCAAGGGAAGTGTTGAATGGTGTTGGCCAGGCATGAATTGATTATGCATTTTACTAAACTACCTCAGGCATTTAGTACCTCAATTGTTCCTTTTTTCTGCTTATTTTGTATACTTTATAAAAGTAATAGTCAAGCATTTTATTTTTTTAATAAAAAAAGTAAAATTTGATCAGCTAAAAGCCAGGAGCACTACAGAGAAAAATACATTTGTAAATGTGTTGCTTCTAGCTGCTGGCTGATGGGAGTATTCGATAAATGATACTTGCCTCAGTTTTCCTGAGGTCTACAACACCATCATTTGATCAAAATTCTGTGAATGTTTGAGACGCCGAATGATGCCAATATATACTAATAGCAGCAATGCCATTTTTTTTCTTAAGATAGGATGAAAGTGTTTATTTCCTATTTTTGATTGATGGTACTTTTGGGAACAAAACAAGGAAGTGATGGCAAGAGGCTGGGGTTGGGGAAAGAGGCTGCAAAATGGATTAGCTTTTAGTATAACTGGGTAATTTTAAATGCATGGACCCTTGGTGCCTTTGACCATCACTGCATCTTGATGCATAATGACACAGTCAATTTGGACTTGGCCATTTTGTTCAAAGAGCAAGCTTCATCTTCAATTACTGGTAGAGCTATTAGATCTGTCTGGGTGCATTTTGGCATACTTTGCTAGAGTGGACTCTGAATTTATTGAACCACACATTCTGATCACCTTAATGGGGAGAAAAAGTAAAATGCTGTTTGCTCATTCTAAAGTTGTTGAAAATAAGAGTTTACATATGCAGATACTGTAGTGGGCTACACTAAGTCATGGGAGAGGCTGTTGGTTTCAATACCGTCTTCCCTCTGAGCTTGATCAAAATGCAGCAGGGTTTATGCACATCCTACAGATAACCAGTATAGCAATAAATACATTTATGGCCAGATTGACAGCAACACAATAAGTTTGTTGTTCCTCCTCCCATCGAATGTAGTCTGAACAGAATAAGCTAAAATAATTAATTTGTGGTAAAGTTGAAATGCTCCAGTTAATTTCCTGAGTGCACCCAATTTCCATCTACCTCAGTGCTTTAAATGAAGGCAGTGCATATTAAGTGCATAAACACTGCTGTGCGTGTGGTCTGTGCAGAGCCATGCTATTACCTCTGAACCTTTTTGTGATTTTTTTTTTTGTGCATGAGATGATCAGAATCATCATGCTGCACTGAAATAGAGGGGCACAACTTGGCAAAACAATTTACTTCATCAATTTTTGATCTACCTCTTAGATACATTTGAATTAGAGGCATTTCTGCATAGGATAGATAATTTTTTCCCAAAGATCATTTTTTTTGTACAGATTAGACAATTTAAAAATGGTCTGGTGTGTTTTTGCCTACATATATTCATTACTAATTAAAATTCTCAAAGCTTATGTTGTAGCTTTAGCAAATGGATTAATTCTCATTCTTTTGACAGAGTGATGTTTCCATGTAGAATTAGAAATGTTTTCTTACATTGATAAAATTACTGAACTACAGAAGGTCATTGAATAGCTTAAATGAATTGACGTGAGGCTGAAAGGTCAGAGCCCACTTTTTTTTTTTGTGGCAAGTAACATTTGATAAATTGATATACCATATTCTTTGGTTTAATTGCTGCATTTACATTGCCTGATCTGCTGCTGTTGTATCATTAATTTTCTGGTTTATATAGCAAGATTGGTAATTTGGAAATACTGGCATTAGTTGAAGGTAGTTCTGTAAATGGAAGTGATACCAACAAAAAATAATTTGTCTCACTTCCCTTTCATTTAAATACTGTGCCCCAATGCAGCCCCACTTGTCAAATGCCTCTGTATGAAATAAAAGAATTTAGCTCCTATGTGATTGTCTGTCTTCAAGGTATTGAGCACAATTACATTTTCTTGCTGCAATAATTGTACAATAAGAGGGCAGTTGTTCATAAGCACATGTCAAACACTAACAAAATTTCATGTATAACCCTATGATGCAATTAATATTCATGGCAGAGGAAAATACATTAATAGCCACTCGTTTTGACACAGCTAAATGTGAAAGATCAATCAAAATTCTGAAAATATTTAGTTTTTAAAGACTAGCCAATTTTCAACAAACGTTTCTCACTGCAACTTTTATGTAGCATGGTAGCACAGTGATTAGCACTGTTGCTTCAAAGCTCCAGGCTCGATTCCTAGCTAGGGTCACTGTCTGTACGGAGTCTGCACTTTCTCCCTGTGTCCGAGTGGGTTTCCTCCCACAAGTCCCGAAAGACGTGCTTTTAGGTAAATTGGACATTCTGAATTCTCCCTCAGTGTTCCCAAATAGGCGCTGGAGTGTGGCGACTGGGGGATTTTCACAGTAATTGCATTGCAGTGTTAATGTAAGCCTACTTGTGACAATAAAGATTATAATTATTATTAGCTTTTAACACCGTAAAACAGCAATATATTAAACATATGTTATCTCGCTTTAGGATCTTTAGAGCACGGGGTCAGAATTTACTTGTTAGCTGTTGTGCAAAAACACATCTTAAAAGAAAATTCATCCTTTTGTAGTCTTTGTACAATGTTAATTCTGTTTAGAAATTTCATGAACTATTATTTTTAAATTATTAATTCCCAAATGTTCCAAAATATCAATTCCATTTAAAAGATAATTGGCTCATGCAAGCTTTGAATGTAGGAAGAAGCAATGTAGACTAACATTTCAACAGGTTCAATAAATTAATTGTTAATTTATGCTCCCACAAATTCACACATGTCAAACGTGATGTTATAAAAACAGGTTTTGCTTTTTATTTCTAACGATCTTCAGTTCCTTTTGGTAAATTCACTTGTATATATTGCAACTCTATTATTCAAAGGTTCAAAACATGGCTTGTGCATTATAATTTCTAGTTTACAATAAACCTTCTGACCCTGAACCTGCCAAGTTGTTAGTTCCTTCATAAACACTCGACATCGAGGAACAATGTAACCAGAATGCGGCTACATCGGTTTCATCTGTGAAATGCAGGCATTTTAATTTTTTGAAATGCATAATCAGAACATCAACTGTACAGTGTGTTTAATTTCTCAACTAGAGTTTGTTCAATAGAACTACTTTCTGTACCTTATACTTAATGTAACCAATCCCCTTTCCTGTACTCATTATTTTAAATGAGCTGTTATTCCTAATTAACTAATGTGTAATTTTATTTTCAATATCATGTGATCCCTTCAAGACAGTCCTTTGAAATCACTTTTTTGGTCCATGTCAGCAGTTGGTCCATATACAAAATCTGTTGGAAGTATTTCTGGGGGTATCTTAGCAACCTGATCATCATAGGAACGCAAGGTCCAAAGTTTCTCCAGTTCATAGACTTTCCTCGTTTCAGGTAGCATGAAATGCACTACAATGTTACCTTGAGAGAGAAGAAAACAATTTGACAGTCACAGCAGATAAACATTTGATTATATGTTACTTAATGATCAACCACAAAAGATCAAAATTGTGCATTTAAGTATGTTTATTATGGTTTTACACTTTTGTAAACCCTCACCATTTCTGTAATTTTGTTATCACAGTAAACCAAGAAAAACTGCTCATCATACATAAAAATAGAGGGGTACATGAGAACAGTAACTACATGGCTTTATCCTGTTTCACCCTTGTAGCCATGGTAAAATGGTGCACACTTTTCCAGGCCATGTCTGCTCGCATTTACTCTTGACAGTCCAGGATACATGTTCCACACCATGCTCAGGTACACCACAAAACCTACATCCCAGTTGGTCCTGCACCTCTTGAACCATGGTGCTGGTTTAGCACAGGGCTAAATAGTTGGCTTTTAAAGCAGACCATGGCAGGCCAGCAGCGTGGGTTCAATTCCCGTACCAGCCTCCCAGAACAGGTGCTGGAATGTGGCGACTAGGGGCTTTTCACAGTAACTTCATTTGAAGCCTACTTGTGACAATAAGCGATTTTCATTTCAACCACATTCAGGCCAGTGCATTGCAGCCATTTACACCAATTTTAAAAAAAAGATGATTGTCCCAGCCCCAACTGGGCAACCATCACCAAAGAGAAGAATGGTCAATAAGGTCTTATCTAATCCTACCATCCAACTCCATCACTCCACCTTGGATCATTATATGCAAGATAAATGGTGTCATAAAAGCACACTCCTCCCATAACTACAAGTATTGTAACAAATAATGACAAAAAGGAGTAAAACTGCACAGGCCATGATTCACATAGTCGATCCAATATGATTTTTCTGGCACCAGATAACAGGCTATTCTCGCCCATGTGGTCACATCTTGGCCACAAATAATAAACAACATAATCACAAAGGAGTGATGTCCAGGATAATGACACCATCTATGTTGCTCAAGATGGCCAAAGCCAAGACTGGATCAACGAACACTCCTCAGCATCTCTCAAGGGTTCCCATGAACAAAACACCTTCACTTCCACCATGCCATAGCCCCAATGCCCAAATAACCTACAGCCCAACCTCCAACCCACACATAGAGGATAGGATAATATAGGGCCAGTGATCGGGGGGCCCAACTGACCTCCTCTCAAACCAGATGCATTGTATTCTGTCAAACTTGATGCACCCACTCTCCAAATCAAGATTACTGAAGCATAGCAGCCAATTTTCGCTCGCCGGTGATGGGACTCACGGACATATCTTGTCCGGCCCTTACCTCCCGAACCTGTCAAGATAGATGACGCACCACGCAACAGGATCTCAGCGACTCTACGGTGGACCTAATATCAGGGAAAGTGCTCTTTTGAATGCAGGAACTCTCTCGTATGCCTCCATCATTCTCCCAAGGATGTCAAGCAAATCCTCAAAGTGAACTCTAAGGACCTGCACCACAGAATTCAAGGTCCTCATCCAGAACAATATTCTCAATGGTGGACATCATCGAATACACACAGCAGTGCTGACGCTAAAGCTCACAACAATGCCACTGCAAGCTGGGCCCAACCCCAGCACACTCAAACCACCACGGTCAAATGAGAATTCTCTACGATTTATCTTGGCTCTTCTTCGCAAAGCACCACACACAATCCTCCAGGGACATAGTGCAAGACATATATTCCAAGAAAATACAAATATTAAGTGTGTGCTAGGATATAATCAAGGATTACAAGATGAGCTGCGCCAGAGCTCGCGGAAATGCTGGCCGCTCCTGTGCTCACATTACATAACCCTTTCTCCCCCCCCCCCCACCAAAAAAAAATTATATACTTTTATACAATGATAAAAGTTTCCCAGCTGTTTTTTGTGGTCCATACCCCCAAATGAACACTGCACCAATCATAATGGAAGGCTGGAATTGTATGTTCAGTATCAGGCTCCTTTCCCTACAATAATCCAGCAGCTGCGGGATGAATTTTCCTGATGCTGCCCTCTGGTGGAATGTAACTCTTAGCATAATCATTAAGTTGGTATACCTGCATTAAGAGTCCAAAGAAGGAAGGACAATTCGAACTGACGATCTGAGATAAACTAAGATGCACAGGATTAACCTCGGGAACTCCCTGGTCCCATTCCTGGCTAATATCACACGGTGTAGACAACAAAGTGGCCAGTTCATGGGCACGTAGCTTAAACCAAACCTGTAATTCATCCATCCTATAAACTGACAACATTGAACCCCTTCAGCACAGAACATTGGAATTACTTCCAGGGCTGGTTTAGCTCACTTGGCTAGACAGCTGGTTCGTGATGCAGAGCAAGGCCAGCAGCGCGGTTCAATTCCTGTACCGGCTGAGGTTCTTCATATAGGGACCTGTCTTCTCAACCTTGTCCATCACCTGGGGTGAGATGAAGCTCAAGTTAAAGCACCACCAGTCAGCTCCCCCTCGAAGGGGAAAGCAGCCTATGGTCACCTAGGACTATGGTGACTTTATCTACCTTGCCTATTTTGCGTAATCTCTGCCCAGAGGCTGGGTTGAGCCCACTAATCTACATTCTGCTCAATTCATATCAATATCCAAACTAAGTGGCAGTTTTATTTTTGTGTTATGTTTCGGTTCTGTGTTCTAGTGAAATTAAGAGGTGTAATTTATTAACTTGAGCCTCCTCCGCCAGTTGATAAAATCATAGCTGATCTGATTGTGGCCTAAATTCCACTTTCCTGTCTGCTTCCCCATAACACATGACTTGTTAATCAAAAATCTAAGTCAACTTGAATATATAAACTCCCCACAATTCAACATTCACCCAGTTAAGGTTCCTCAAGATTTTGGGAAGGATTTTCCAATCCTGCTCACCACAGACATTGTCGCAGGCAGGATGGAACATTTGATAGACCAGCAAAAGGTCCATTGACTTCAGGTGGGAATTTCCATCCTTTTTTGTTTCAATAAGATTATCTCTCATTCTTCTAAACACCAATGGATACAAGATTAACCTTTCCTTATAAGATAACCCATTCACCCCAGGAACCAGTCCAAATCTTCTCTGAACTGAAACACAGGTGCAAATTGACCTGCTGAGTATTTTCAGAATTATCTGGGGATATTCAGATTTCTCCCATTTGTTAGTGTTTTGCTTTTGCCAATTCACCAAAATGTTTTTTTTAAACAAACTATTTTATTGAGGTATTTTAGGCATATAGAAAAAGTGACATTCTACAGTACGAAAAAGACGTCAAGACACAAATTAAACATAGTGCAAACCACGGCTCTGTCACGCAAGGACCTGCCTCAATATCCCCCTACTCTACACTACCCTAGCCCCCCCCCCCCCCCCCTGCTGACGCTTACTCCTCTGCGAAGAAGTCAATAAATGGCTGCCACCTTCGGGCGAACCCTAGTACCGAACCTCTCAAGGCGAACTTGACTTTCTCTAGGCCAAGAAAGCTCACCATGTCCGATAGCCATACCTCCGCCCTCAGGGGCTATGAGTCCCTCCATGCTAACAGTATTCGTCGCCGGGTTACCAGGGAAGCAAAGGCCAGAACGTCGGCCTCTCTCTCTTCCTGGACTCCCGGGTCCTCCGAAATCCCAAAGATTGCCACCTCAGGGCTCATTACCACCCCAGTTTTCAATACCCGGGACATGACATCTGCGAATCCCTGACAATACCCCCTGAGTTTAGGGTACGACCAGAACATGTGTACGTGGTTAGTCGGCCCTCCGGCGCATCTAGCACACTTGTCCTCCAGCCCGAAGAATTTGCTCATCCGGGCCACCGTCATGTGGGCCCGGTGCACGGCCTTAAACTGGATCAGGCTGAGCCTGGCGCATGTTGCGGTCGTGTGTACTCTGCTCCGGGCTTCTGCCCAGACACCGTCCCCCATCTTCTCTCTTTCTTTCCCCCCCCCCCCCCCTTCCCCGAGCTCCTCTTCCCACATAAGCTTCAGGTCCTCGGTCTGCATATCCTCAGCTCCATTAGTTCCTTATAGACGGCTGAGACTCTACCCTCTCCCACCTCTCCACTAGAAACTATCCTGTCCTGCCTCACCTTCGGTGGGAGACGTGGGAAGGACGGCACCAATCTGCGTACAAAATCCCACACCTGTAAATATCTAAAGTCGTTCCCTCTCGCCAGCCCAAACTTCTCCTCCAGCGCCCTCATACTCGGAAAGCTCCCTTCCAGGAACAGATCTCCCATCCTCACAATCCCCGCCCTCCTCCACAGTCTATACCCCTCCGTCCATGATCCCCGTGGCAAATCGGTGGTTGCCGCAGATTGGGGTCCACACCGATGCTTACCTCCCCTACATGCCTCCTCCACTGGCCCCAGATCCAAAGAGCCGCCAAAACTATCGGTGGTGTCCGTGCCGGCAGAGGCGCCGTGACGAGGGCTGCTAAGCTAGTGCCCCTGCACTAAGCAGCCTCCATCCGCTCCCAAACCGACCCCGCACCCACCATCCATTTCCTTATCATCACTATGTTGGCTGCCCAGTAATAGTTGCTGAAGTTTGGCAACGCCAGCCCCCCTTCTCTGGTCCTTTCAAGCATCACCCGCGGGGACTTCCCTGCCCATACAAATCACAGAATTTTATTCAGCCTCTTAAAGAAGGACCGCGGGATAAAGATGGGGAGACCCTGAAAAACAAACCAGAACTGCGGGAGAATCGTCATCTTAACAGTCTGCACCCTCCCCGCCAATGACAGCAGGGGAGCGCATCCCACCTCCGGACCTCCTCCCTCACTCGTTCCACCAGTCGGGACAGGTTGAGCTTATGCAACTTTTGCCCCAGTCCCGTGCCACCTGAATCCCCAAATATCGGAAACTCTCCCCCACTAGCCTGAACGGCAACCCCTTCAGTCTACTCTCCTGCCCCCTCGCCTGAATTACAAACAACCCGCTCTTAGCCATGTTCAGCTTGTAACCGGAGAACCGGCCAAATTCCCTCCGGGTTGCCATAACACCGTCCATCCCCACCATTGGGTCCGATACATATAACAGCAGATAGTCTCGTTATACGCAGACGATGTTCCACTCCCCCCCCCCCCCCCCCCCCCACCACCCCACCCCCGGACCAGCCCTTTCCAGCTCCGAGAAGGTCTCAGTGCAATTGCCAGTGGCTCTATGGCCAGTGCAAACAGCAGTAGGGAGAGAGGGCAGCCCTGTCTTGTCCCACGGTGCAGTCTAAAGTAGTCCGATGTCATCCTGTTCGTCCTTACACTTGCCTCCGGGGCCTGATACAATAGCCTAACCCAGTCGATGAACCCCGCCCTAACCCGAACCGTCCTAGTACCTCCCACAGATAATCCCACTCGACCCGGTCCAAAGCCTTTTCAGCATCCATGGCTACCACTATCTCTACCTCCCTACTCTCCGGAGGCATCATAATCACGTTGAGCAGCCTTCTTAGGTTGGCCACCAGCTGCCTCCCCTTTACAAACCCGGTTTGGTCCTCCACAATTACATCCGGTACACAGTCCTCAATTCTAGTCGGCAAAATCTTGGCCAGTAACTTGGCGTCTACCTTGATCAAAGAGATCAGCCTGTATGACCCACAAGCCTCCGGGTCCTTATCCCGTTTCCGAATAAGCGAGATGGTGGCCTGCGACATCGTCGGGGGGTAAACTCCCTCTGTCTCTTGTCTCGTTAAAGACCCTGATCAGCACCGGCCCCACTATCCCGGCAAATTTTTTTGTAAAACTCCACCAGATACCCGTCCGGCCCCGGGGCTTTACCCGACTGCATGACCTTCAGGCCCCCCAATACCTCTTTGATCCTGACCAGGGCCCCCAGTCCGTCCACAAACCCCCTCCCCACTCTTGGGAAGGTCAGTCCGTCCAGGAATCTCCTAATTTCTCTTCCCCCTCCCCCCGGGGAAACTCCCTCGCCGTCGGCCGGCTAAATATCCACGGATCTGCTCCCCCCCTTTGCTCCATGAAACCTCTCAGTTCCTTTGCCATCGCTGGCAACTTGCCCGTTCTTGAACATGACCGGCCCAGACTCGGGTCCAGGACTGTATTAAAGTCCCCACCCATGATCAGCTTACGAGAGTCCAAGTCGGGGATCTTCCCTAGCATCCTCCTAATAAAATCCACATCGTCCCAATTAGGGGCATACACACTGACCAGGACTACTCTCACCCCTTCGAGCTTATCCCTCACCATAACGAACCTGCCACCCCCATTCACGACTGCCGTCCGCCTCAAATTGTACCCTTTTATTAATCAGGATCACAACCCCACTCGTCTTAGAATCAAGCCCCGAATGAAAGACCCGACTGACCCAGCCCTTCCTCAACCCAACCTGGTCTGCCACTTTCAGGTGCGTCTCCTGCAGCATGACTATGTCCACCTTCAGAACCCACAGATGTGCAAACACACACGCCCTCTTCACTGGCCCGTTTAACCCTCTAACATTCCAGGTGATCAGCCTGGTTGGGAGGCACTTCGCCCCCCCCCCCCCCCCCCCCCCCCCCCCCCACCACCTTGCCGACCAGCCATCCCCTTTCCTTGGCCAGCCCCCAGCCATGTGTCGCGCTTCATCTGGCCCGCCTCCTGACCGGCTCCACCCATGACCTCCTCACTGTTGCCATGCCCGGTGCCCAGTTTCCATCCCCCCCCCCCCCACCCAGCAACACCATCCTATCACCTAACCCCTGCTCTAATCTAACTATATGCACACTCCCCACCTCGGCTTCCTTGACTAGCCTGGGGCTCCCAGCCTCTGCTCCAGCGCGTCTCCCATCGATTGTTCCCAGTCACCCCGACCCATCCATACCACTTCCCCAGATCAGCCTTACTTAAGCAAACACTCTGTACAAGTCATAAACAACCCCCACAATAGCACAATTCAAGTTAAACAAGAAGAAAAAAAGATAAGAAATAACAGGCACTCTCAGTCCTTCCCATACAGGCACAGAAAAAGATTGCACAAAGTTCCCCTGAAGCATCCATTTTAAGTGTTTCCTTTATTATTTTCCCCCCAGCCAAACTCCAACTAATCAAAGAGCCCAAACAGGAAACATTCAGGTAAAGCACGCAAAAAAAAAAAACACGTCCCTACCACCTTCCAACACCCTAAAAAGGTCAAAAAAAGAAACGACAAAAACGGACCCAAACATGCAGGCAATTTTCAAAACAAGAGAGACACCACATATACTTAAAAGTTCTAACATGAGTCCAAACGTCCTCAGCTCAGGGCCAGCCCCTGCTTCTTAACAAAGTCCATCAAACCAAAATGTTTTGTTATAGATTTTATTGAACTTACCAAAATCTATGCACTTCCAATCATCTGTATCTTTCCCTTCAATGTGGACATGAGCAGTCTGCCCTCCTTTCAAGTGTTTATGCTGCAGAATAAATCAGTAAATATTGACAGTGCTAATTTAAGTTCAGTAATTTCACTGACCTTAAGATGATAAGTTCTAAACAAGAAAAATTACTCAAAATGTAATCTTGCTCTTTATCATATATATTAATGACCTAGCCATTGGCCCACTATTTTAAAATGTGCAGATGATACGAAATTTGGAAGCTTTATGAACTGAGGAGTATAGTGTAGAACTTCAAACGGTCACAGACAAGTTGGCGGAGTGGGTAGACAAATGGCAGATGAAGTTCAATGCAGAGAAATGTGAAGTGATTTGTTTTGGTTGGAAGAAAGTGGAGAGAGAATATAAAATAAAAGGTACAATTCTAAAGGGGGTGCAGGAGCAGAGGGACCTAGGGGTCTATATATGTACAAGTCATTGAAGGTAGCAGGACAGGTTGAGAGCACTGTTAATAAAGCATACAATATCCTGGGCTTTATTAACAAGGGAATAAGAGTACAAGGGCAAGGGGGTTCTGCTGAATAAGGCACGAGTGTGGCTTCAGCTGGAATATTGCATCCAGTTCTGAAATAGGATATGAAAGCATTGGAGAGAGTGCAGAAAAGATTCATAAGAATGGTTTCAGGGATGGGGAATTTTAGTTATGATGAGAGTTTGGAGAATTTGGGACTGTTTTCCCTGGGGAGGAGATTTGATTGAGTTAGGCAAAATCAGGAGGGATCGGGACAGAGTAGATGGGGAGAAACTGTTCCTAGTTAAGAACGAGAGGGCAGAGATTTAAAGTAATTGGCAAAAGAAGTAAAAGCGACCTGAAAAACGCTTTCGTGAAGTAAGAGACTGCTATCTGGAATGCACAATGTGGTGGGGGTAGGTTCAATTGAGGCATTCAAAAGGAAATTGGACGGGGAATCGGAGAAGGCTGGGGAATGACACTATGTGAATTGCTTATTCAGAGAGCAGATGCAGACATGATGGGCGAAATGGCCTTCTGCACTTTACGAATTGTGGTTCTGATTCCAAAACAGCAGCATGAAGGAACTGCTACATGTTAAGCCAGGATCGTATTTATCTAAAATTGATAGTTATTCAAAACAATTCAGTTTATGTGAGCACGGTAGCACAGTGGGTAGCACTGTTGCTTCACAGCTCCAGGATCCAAGGTTCAATTCCCAGCTTGGGTCACTGTCTGTGTGGAGTCTGCACGTTCTCCCTGTGTCTGTGGGTTTCCTGCGGGTGCTCCAGTTTCCTCGCACAAGTCCCGAAAGACGTGCTGTTAGGTAATTTGGACATTCTGAATTCTCCCTCTGTACCCGAACAGGCACCGGAATGTGGCGACTAGGGGCTTTTCACAGTAACTTCATTGCAGTGTTAATGTAAGCCTACTTGTGACAATAAAGATTATTAATTAAGGTATGTTGGGATATTTTGAACATTGTTAAAGTCTTTTGTAATATTTTTAGTTTTGATATTTGTGTGTGCCCTTTAACTCCCCTGTTAACTCCATGAATATGATACATTTAATTCTCCCCCATTTCCACTGTTTCTTTGAAGCTCACAGTAAACTTGAAGATCAGCATAATTTTTATTACAGACTTCACAGCATTCTAGACTCAACACAAATCAACAAGTGTGGATCATTACCTCTTCCTCCTGTCCCAATTTCTTTGGATGACAGCTGTAAGTGGTGATTTTGCTATTCCAATTTACATCTCCTCTGGATCCATCTTTTGTTTCTTCACTTCCAAATACACAACCTCTACCACCTACAGGACAAGGGCCGCAGATGCATGGGAACACCACCACATGTAAGTTCCCACACCCCAAGCCACACGCCATCTTGACTTGGAAATATATCGCTGTTCCTTCACTGTCACTGGATCAAACTCCCTAACAGCACTGTGATTGCACCTATACCGCATGGACTGCAGAGGTTCAAGAAGGCAACTCATCACCTTCTCAAGGGGAATGAAGGGTGGGCAATAAATGCTGGCCTAGTCAATGACTTCCAAATACCATGAATGAATTTTTTTTAAAAGTACCCCATTCCTATCTTTTTTTGCATCATTATTTATATGGTCATTTAATGAGGCCACCCACTTCAGTCCTCAGTTACACACCAGCTTCTAGAGTTGAGGTGAAGCAGAAACCACTTGGCTGTGATACTAAAGGTGGTGTGTAAACTTAAAAAGCTGCTTTAAAAATGGCAACTTTGGAAGTCCCCTCAATTCAGCCCAAAATCGATGAAGAGACTCTTCCTACTCCTATTTTCTTATTTAAATTTCAATGCTCAACAAAGCTTTCTTCAAATGTGTCAGTTCATTGAACCAAGATGGAGGAGATGGGGAGTTGATCATTTTTACCAAACTTATACAGAACTATTTCCATTAAAAGTACATAAAGTATTCCTTTTGTTTTTTTAAATTTAGTGTACCCAATTCATTTTTTTCCAATTAAGGGGCAATTTAGTGTGGCCAATCCACCTAACCTGCACATCTTTGGGTTTTGGGGGCAAAACCCATGCAGACACGTGGAGAATGTGCAAACTCCACACGGACAGTGACCCAGAGCCGGGATCGAACCTGGGACCTTGGCTCCGTGAGGCATCAATGCTAACCACTGTGCCACCGTGCTGTCCCGACATAAAATATTCCTTAGCATCCACAATTTAATTTGCCACAAAACACTGTTCCTCTCTTCTGGTGTACTCAGCTACTAGATATTGTACAATCTTTCCCTAAGGTCTCAAAAAATATAGTTTGTATCTTCCCAAAATCCACTCCCATTTTTTAGTGCTTGTATAACCTTACTGAATAGGCGACCAACACAGGCATTGGAAACGTTTTCCTTGACTCACTCATATGACAAACATATAACCTAAGGCCACATACAGGGTACTGCATCTCCAGAGTACATTTAATTCACCACCATTAAATCATAACACTGCAGGGTGGCATGTGGCGCAGTGGTTAGCACTGGCACTGCGGCTCTGAGGACCCGGTTTCGAATCCCGGCCCTGGGTCACTGTCCGTGTGGAGTTTGCACATTCTTCCCATGTCTTTGTGGGTTTCACCTCCACAACCCAAAGCTGTGCAGGTTAGGTGGATTGGCCATGCTAAATTGCCCCTTAATTGGGAAGAAAATAATTGGGTACTCTAAATTTATATTAAAAAAATCATAACACTGCAAGTCATGGTGCTTGCAAGATCAAGTGTATATTAATTATCCTGTGTACTGAATAAACTTTTAATAAATATGAATGATTAAGACTGTTATCTAATCCTAGAATTCAGACTGGAGATATTACATTGCATAGGAAATTTTAGTGCAAAATATATTCAGTTTTTAAAAAACTTTATTTTAATTTTTTGTCCATGAAATTAACAATTAGGTTTTCCTTCTAGGTCTCACACAGTAGCCTGAATATTGCAGGAAGTGAGCTTTCATTGATCTACATTTCCAATCATAAAACAAACTTAAGATGTGGGCTTGAGCTTTTGGCTATTATAATTAGCAAGCGAACTCGCAAAATTTCATTCACACAAATACAACACTTACCACTTTGACTGCATACTGTGCCATCGCTTGTAAATGCCTTGCAGAAGTTCCACCCACAATGATAAAATAATCACTGTACTTTATTTCCATGGGCAATTTAATAACACATATCTCCTTGGCATTCTCCTGGCGTAACAAAGCCACCAAAACATCAATGTTAAAAACTGGCTGGTAAATAGGACCTAATGGAAAGCAGGTTGCACTTGTTTAGTCCATTACATGCTACATCCTGGAAACACTGCTTGGAAATAGCTTAATCAACTCAGAATTTATTAAATGCTTTCACAAACACTGTATATTAAAGCATAATCAAAACTCAGCAAAGCTGCTGACCGAGAAGATCGAGCAAAGACAAATCACAGAGTGCCTACTTCCACCTCTGATATATTCTCCATCTCAGACCCTCTGCTACTCAAACTCTCAACTATGCCTTTCATCACCTCCAGATTTGATTAATTCAGTGTCCTTTATCTAACCTTCCCTTTCCTACCCTCCATAAACATCGGCTCACCCAGAAATCTGCTGTTATACTAACCTGTACCAAAAAAAATGATTTCTGAAAAAATCATATTGGACCAAAACATGAACCCAGTTTCTTCACTGAAGCTGGCAAAACTTAAAAAAAAATTTTTTTTAAGCGTATCCAATTTTTTTTTTCTCCCAATTAAGTGGTAATTTATTGTGTCCAATCCACCTACCCTGCACATCTTTTTGGGATGTGGGGGTGAGATTCACACAGACATGGGCAGAATGTGCAGACACCACACGGACAGTGACCCGGGGCCGGGATCAAACCGGGGTCCTCAGTGACACATCAGTGCTAACCACTGTGCCGCCCTATTTGTTTTTATTTCTGTACCAAGTCCTGTTCATCCAATCTTAAATTCTCATCCTTGTGTTTTTAAATCTCTTTGTGGCCTCATTGACCTGATGTTTGTAAACTCAATCTACAACCCTCCAAGAACTCAAGTTCTTTCAACTCTCGTTACTTGCATCCACCCCGTTTGCCCTACTATTAAGAGCTGGCAGCTGTTTAGATCTTAAGCTCTAGATTTACTTCCTCAACCTCTCTACCTTTAGGATGCTCCCTAAACCCATACTTCTTCAACCAACTTTTCAGTCCCCTCTTCTAACGTCATCTTTTATGTCACGGTGTCAACATTTATCTGATTACACTTCTATGATGTGCCTTGAGATGTTTTTATAAGTTGAAGACACATATAAAAGTTGTTATACAGTTGCTATCCTTAAGCCGATTTTCACATTATGCTTCCTCTTTTTTCTATTGTCTCATGGAAATATCCAAGTACTGCTCATGCAGTTCACTCATCTGTTTTCCACTTAAGCACTTTACTAATCATATCATTTGCCAATTGTGTTTGTGTTCTGCTTTTTCCTGTTGTTTCCTTTTCAACATTATCCTTTTGTTAACATTTTACAGTTTGATAAAGAACAGATAACTGGTTATATTTTAGTATTTTCCATAATAAACTCAAATGTTAGACTAGCAACCTAACTGCAATTCTAATAAATAATTACAACCTATCACAGCAGACTCCTAAATTTGCAGGCTCACAGTCTGTCTTCTTGAAAACAGTAAGAAGTCTCACAACACCAGGTTAAAGTCCAACAGGTTTGTTTGGAATCACTAGCTTTCCAAGCGCAGCTCCTTCATCAGGTGAAACACACAGCGGTATTCTTGTCCCAGTGCAGCTCCTTTCTCAGGTGAGTCTCACCTGAGGCAGGAGCTACACCCCGAAAGCTAGTGATTCCAAACAAGCCTGTTGGACTTTAACCTGGTGTTGTAAGACTTCTTACTGTGCCACCCCTGTCCAATGCCGGCATCTCCACACCATGGCTATTATTGAAAATAGGTGAAAGATTAGCTGGAGGATTAAAGAAATCTTGCATGTGCAGCCACCTGAGAATGATCAGTAAGGGAGCGAACAGCCAGTCATGGGCTGTAATTTCCGAGCTCCAGGGGCGTGTGGAGTGCCCCAAAGATGCGCTGGGGAAGCCCTCTGGAACGTACAGGTAAACATTTGTATGGCAATTGCACCGTGAACCATCCGAAAATGCTACCGACCTAAATCGCAAACATGGGGTGGTTCCGCCAGGGTTACACCAATAGTTACTTAGACCGACTCCCATTCCACCACCAAAGACTTGACAATGAATGCAGTTTACCCAGATCTGCAGCCGCGCTGCTCTCCCAGTGTCCACTGAGGCTGCAGCTGCTGTGCCGAGGGCCTCGCGCCGACCGAGCCTGGGCGTCCGGCCGGAGCAGCGCGAGCCGAACCCGGGCCGCCGGCCGGAGCAGCGCGCGCTGTGCAATGCAGCGAGCATATGCTGCAAGAGCCGGGATCATCGTCCTCATCGTCCGGCAGCCTGTAGACAAGAAACCATCCACCATCTGTACCGCAGGAAAGATATAGCAACTCACAGGAAATACCGCACAGGCTGCAGACCAGAAATTCAATCCGACTGGTGAACACTGCGAGTAACAACGGTTCCCACATGAATTGTTAGCGTACCACTGAGCTGCTACCATTGAGGGCCTGTGAGTGAAAGTTAAAAGAATAATGAGTAGGTTGCAAACACGTTTATTAAGCGGAGTTTATTTTTAACAACGACGTACTAAACAGAAGGAAGTTTTTTTTTACATGGGAGTTATGAGCAGGTTCAGCAGGTATTATCCATCTCTAACTATCCTGGAGAAAGTGGTGAACCGTCTTCTGGAATACAGCCGTGTGCCTTACTGGAACAAGAATGAACTATGACACAAACTCATCATATTGTAATTAATTTTTAAATAAATGTTTTTATTAAGTATTTTTGACATTAAACAGAACAAAGGTAAGCGTAAACATACATTGGAAAAAAAAACTTCCGGGAAGAACCTGCTCATTGGGTTCTAGTTCAGTGATGAGGTACCCTCAATAATGACACTTCGAGATTAAACTGTAAAGAAGGCTTTATTAGACTAATAACTATGCTAGAGACGAGAGCTGACTGTTACAGACCATGAGGCAGCCCTTATGTATGGCTCCCAGAGGCGGAGTCCCCTGGGTTACAAGCCCGGTCTTAAAGGGGACATCACCTTACATGATGATAAGGCAGTAACCGTTCATCACATTCACCCCCTGTTTAAAAAGGAGTCCGGCGGGGGTGAAGTGCCATCATAGGTCCATCCGTCTCGGTGGCCGGATCGTCCTCCTCAATTCGGGCGGTGGTGCGGCGGGCAAGGGCGCCCCGGTTGAGGGCACATCCGGGAGCACAGCGGTCGGAGCTTCGGGTCGGGGCGGGGAACTAGGCAGGGCCGGGGGTAGCGGAGCCAGCACCGGCGGGGTGTGTAAAGGGGGGGCGCACGGTAGGGGCTCACCAACGGGTGGTAGGGCCGGAAGTGGTGTGTTGTAGGGGCGACGGGTCCTGCAGGGGAGCGGTGCGGGAAGGGGCATCTGTGGTGGAGGATCCAGCGGGTGCCAGATCCCGGAGGGAAACCGTATCTTGCCTGCCGTCGGAGTACTCCACGTAGGCGTAACTGGGGTTGGCGTGGAGCAGTCGGACCTTTTCAACTAGGGGGTCCGTTTTATGGCTCCTCGCGTGCCTCCGGAGAAGAACAGGTCCCGGAGCCATCAGCCAAGGTGGCAGCGAGACCCCGGAGGTAGACTTCCTGGGAAGAGAAACAATCGGTTGTGAGGAGTCTCATTCGTGGCCGTGCAGAGGAGTGACCTAACGGAGTGTAGGGCATCGGGTAGGACCGCCTTCCAGCGGGTGGTTGGGAGATTTCTCGACCGCAGGGCCAGAAGGACAGCCTTCCACACTGTCGCGTTCTCCCTCTCCACCTGCCCGTTTCCCCGCGGGTTATAACTGGTTGTTCTGTTCGAGGCGATGCCTTTGCTGAGCAGTTCATCGCTCATGAACGATGTACTCCGGTCGCTGTGGATATAAGCGGGGAAACCGAACAGGGTGAAGATGCTGTGCAGTGTCTTAATCACCGTGGCTGAGGTCATGTCGGAGCAGGGAATGGCGAACGGGAAGCGGGAGAACTCATCGATCACGGTGAGGAAATAGGCATAACGGTTGGTGGATGGGAGGGGCCCCTTGAAGTCCACGCTCAGTCGCTCAAAGGGGCCCGAGGCCTTCACGAGCCGAACCTTGTCTGGCCGGTAGAAGTGCGGTTTGCACTCCGCACAGACTTGGCAGGCCCTGACCATGGCCTTGACCTCCTTGGTTGAGTAAGGTAGGTTGCGGGACTTGATGAAATGGACGAGCCGGGTAACCCCCGGGTGGCAGAGGTCATTGTGGATGGCTTGCAGGCGGTCCTCCTGCGCGTTGGCGCATGTGCCGCGGGACAGGGCATCTGGGGGCTCATTGAGCTCCCCTGGACGATACTTGATATCGTACGAGTAGGTGGAGAGTTCGATCCTCCACCTCAAAATGTTATAGTTTTTTATTTTGCCCCGTTGCGTGTTATCGAACATATAGGCAACCGACCGTTGGTCGGTGACGAGGGTAAACCTCCTACCGGCTAGGTAGTGTCTCCAGCGCCGTACAGCCTCCACAATGGCTTGTGCCTCCTTTTCGACTGCAGAGTGTCGAACCTCGGAGGCGGTGAGGGTTCGGGAGAAGAACGCTACTGGTCTGCCTTCCTGATTGAGGGTAGCAGCCAGGGCAATGTCTGATGCATCGCTCTCTACCTGGAAAGGGATGGTTTCGTCCACCGCGTGCATGGCGGCCTTGATAATGTCGGCCTTGATGCGGTTGAAGGCCAATTGAGCCTCAGCCGAGAGGGGAAAAGTGGTGGTCTTTAGGAGTGGGCGGGCTTTGTCAGCATACTTGGGGAGCCACTGGGCGTAATAGGAGAAAAGCCCCAAGCATCGTTTGAGGGCCTTGAGGCTGCGGGGGGGGAGGAAGTTCCTTAAGGGCGCGCATGCGGTCGGGGTCGGGACCTAGGACCCCGTCTTCCACGACATAGCCGAGGATGGCCAGCCAGGTGGTGTGGAAAACGCATTTGCCCTCGTTATAGGTCAGGTTAAGGGCTTGGGCGGTCTGGAAGAACTTTTTGAGGTTAGCGTCATGGTCCTGCTGATCATGGCCGCAGATGGTGACATTGTCCAAGTACGGGTATGTAGCCCGCAAACCGCACTAGTCCACCATTTGGTCCATTGCCCTTTGAAAGGCAGAGACCCCATTTGTGACACCAAAGGGGACCCTGAGGAAGTGGAAGAGCCGGCCGGCTGCTTCGAAGGCAGTATAGGGGCGGTCTTTTGGTCGGATGGGGAGCTGGTGGTAGGCGGATTTGAGGTCGACCGTGGAAAAGACTCGGTATTGGGCGATCCGATTGACTATTTCCGCGATGCGAGGAAGGGGGTACACATCAAGCTGCGTGAATCGGTTTATGGTCTGGCTATAATCCACGACCATCCGTTTCTTCTCCCCGGACCGGACTACCGCCACTTGCGCTCTCCAAGGGTTGTTGCTAGCCTCGATGACCCCCTCTCCCAGTAAACGCTGGACCTCTGACTTGATAAAAGCCATATCTTGGGCACTGTAGCGCCGGCTCCTGGTGGCGACGGGCTTACAGTCAGGAGTGAGGTTAGCGAATAGTGAGGGGGGTGCGACTTTCAGTGTCGCAAGGCAGTACACCGTGAGGGGGGGAAGGGTCCGCCGAACTTCAGTGTCAGGCTTCGGTGGCTGCACTGGAAATCCAGTCCGAGCAGCAGGGAGGCACAGAGGTGAGGGAGGATATAAAATTTGAAACGGATGTATTTGGCACCCTAGATTGAGAGATCCGCAATACAGTACCCCGTGATTTATACCGAGTGGGACCCAGATGCGAGGGCTATGGTTTGGGATGCGGGATGGGAGCAGCGCCTTACCGTTTCAGGGTGGATACAGCTCTCCGTGCTCCCGGAGTCGAAGAGGCATGCAGTGTCGTGCCCGTTGACCTGGACCTGCATCATGGAGTTCTGCAGGTGTTTTGGCTGAGTTTGATCGAGGGTGATCGCACCCAGTCGCGGGTAGTCGGAGTCGTCAGCCGAGTCGGACTCGTAAAATGGCCACCGCCGCCGGCTGCGCGTGTCGGGTCGACAAGATGGCCGCTCCCATGATTCGCACGAGGCTGATGACGCGTCAGAAGAGGGCGTGTCGGGTCAGTGCGCAGCAGCATTGCGAGGCCTACGGGCCTGAGAGCCTGATTTTCGGGCCGGCTGTTCTTTGTTTTTCTGGCCCCGGGGTCTGGCCAGGCAGACCCTCGCAAAGTGCCCTTCCCGCAGTCGCTGCAGATCGCGGAGCGGGCTGGGCAGTGTGGGCGTGGGTGCTGGCCCTGCCCGCAGAAGTAGCATGGTGTGCCATCATGGTGAGCGGGTCGCCGCGTGGCGCAGGCCTGTAATACGGTTGAGTCTGAGGATGTCCGGGGGGGGCTGGCAGAGTCCGCGGGGTACGTACCCAAGTTATGTCGGGCCACCTCCAGCGAGGAGGCGAGCGTTAGCGTCTCCTGGAGGTCTTTTGCCCTGTTTTCGAGCAGCCGCTGCCGGATGTAGGTCGAGCAGATGCCGGACACAAAAGTGTCCCTGATGTGCAGGTTCATATGGACTTCCCCTGTCACATCCTGATGGTCACAGTCCCTGGCAAGTGCGGTGAGTTTCTCAACAAACTCGTCGAGCGATTCCCCCGAGCGCTGCCGGCAGTCAGAGAGCAGATGCCGGGCGTGCACCTCATTGATGGGTTTGACAAACCGCTTGCGGAGCAACTCGATCGCTTCCTCATAAATCATCGCCTTTTCGAGCGTGGCGGAGATTCTGTGACTCACCCGGGCGTGGAGTCAACGCAGCTTGTGTGGTCCCAGGATGGGAGTCTCTGCGGAGTCCAGGTAGGCCTCGAAGCACCGCAGCCAGTATAAAAAAATTTATTTTGCTCCGGCGTTCGTGTTTCCAGATTGAGCTTCTCTGGTTTTAGGCCTGCGTCCATCCTGAATCTAGTTTAGTCTAATAAATGAAGGTACCCTCAATAATAACACTTCGAGATTAAACTGTAAAGAAGGCTTTATTAGACTAATAACTATGCTAGAGCTAGAGACGAGAGCTGACCGTTACAGACCATGAGGCAGCCCTTATGTATGGCTCCCAGATGGGCGGAGCCAGAGGCGGAGTTCCCAGGGTTACAAGCCCGGTCTTAAAGGGGACATCACCTTACATGATGATAAGGCAGTAACCATTCATCACAAGTGAGTTCTGTGTTTAGGCTTAGCCTTGAGCAAGTGGAGGTGGAGTTGCCCTATGCAGTGCTTTGCTCCAGAGTCCCCGCCTTACTTCAAACCCCAAGTCCTCCTCCCACTTTTTTCTTTTCTTGTCCAGTTGTGTGTTAGCCCTCCCCAGAGGTCGCCCATACATGTCGCCACAGTTCCCCTCCCCTAAGATGTCCGCATCCAGTAGGTCGTCTAACAACAACTGTTACGGTGGTTGTGGGTATGTCCTCGTTTCTGTACGTTTTTGACCTGCATGTATTTTAGTTCGTTCCCCCCTGTCAACTGGAACTTCACCATTAGTTCCTCAAGTGTTGTTAGTCTGTTGTCAGTGTAGAATTCCCTAACTGTCAGCATCCCCAGTCCTGTCTCCACCTTTTGAAGGTAGTGCCTATTGTTGCGGGCGTGGACCTGTGGTTGTCACAGATGGGGGGGGGGGGGGGGGGGCCTTACCTGACATTTTGGTTAGACAAAGTGTTGTGACAGCTGGTTCCATGACTGGAGTGTTGCTATCACCACTGGGCTCGTTGATTATTTATTCGTTGGAGATGGAAGTGCCGCTGTGGCCAGGACATGGAGGGAGGTTCCCCCTGCAGGAGCCCTCTTCCATTCGCACCCATTCGGCTTCTGGTTCTTTTATCCACCCCTTTACCTTCTCCGCAGTTGCCCAGTGGTAATAATGCAGTTTTGAGAAGGTTAGGTCCCCCATGATTCTCGCTCTCTGCTGTACCCTTTTTGGGATCCTTGCATTCTTCAGAGGGCTGGGCGATGTGGGAAGTGCATTACGGGAGATGCGTTGTGGCCTCTCCTTCACGATTCCCGGTGCTAGCTTCCCCGCTAGTGTGGTGGCCATCTTCCCGGGGTTAGTTATGTGTCCTCCCATCGCCTGTTCTCTGAGCTCCCTACCTGCCGTTTCCCTCACCTTTTCCTGATCTGCTGGGCCTTGCCTTAACCTAAACTGATCTGGAAGTTTTAAATTACAATCCATGGCCATTTTTGTAACAA
This sequence comes from Scyliorhinus torazame, assembly GCF_047496885.1. Classification (NCBI taxonomy): domain Eukaryota; kingdom Metazoa; phylum Chordata; class Chondrichthyes; order Carcharhiniformes; family Scyliorhinidae; genus Scyliorhinus; species Scyliorhinus torazame. Next base: position 196,292,121 of record NC_092712.1, on the reverse strand, counting down.
CAGGTGAGTACGTCTTTAATTTGTTTTCCGCTTCAAGATGGCTCTGCAGCTGCCATTTCTCTTTCTCTCTATCTCTCTGTTCTTGCCATGCTTGTCAGTTTCGGCAGGCTCCCACTGCGATTGCCAGCTTGACTATTCAATGTATTCAAATCTGGAGGACATTTCAAAACAGGAAACCGTGGCCCTCTAATGGGCTTTTAAATCAGAGGAGAGATAGTGGAACGTAATTTTTTTAAAACCCTACCTGCCAATTTTAAAAGCTGCTTTTCTTCAGCTCAGTTTGGCTGCCATGTGTTATGGAGTCGAACAGGGACCGACTGCTGCAGCTCTCAGTAGCTGCGCTCTGCTTGTGCTGATCATGATTGCTGCTCATTTTAAAAGACAATTTCAACTGTTTTACTGTATTTTGCTCGCCCTGCTTGAGATTTTTCAGGGTCTCATGAGTCTGATTTCACTCAGGTTCCCCTGTGCACTGGGTTATACTGCTTTTCAATCTTTTTCCTTTTTAAAAAAGTTTGCTCAGCCTTTTGTGATCTGACCAGGTCTTTTGACTTTGTGTCTGCATCCAATGAAGTCCGTTTTTTCATCTGCGCAGTGGGTTATTTTGCTGCCTTTCAGTCTTTAATTCCTTTTGTTGAATTTTGGTCAGCCTTCTGTTTTTTGATCTAGCTAGGTCCCTTGACTTTGCCTTTGATCGGGTCTGGCAATGGACCTCCACAAGCCCTGTTGGAGTACATCAACTTCCACATCTGCATTGGAGCGTTTTATTTAGGCATTTTCTATATGTGTTATCAATTTATTTTTAGGCGATCTTCAACTGTGTCTTCAACGTAGGTGCACTTCTCTCAGGTCAGGTTTCAGTTTATTTATTTTTTCATGCTTTAAGAATCTGGGATCCTCTCCAGCTTCTCTGGGATTTCAGGGTCCATCCTTCACTGCCACCATGTTGTAAAGATTGTCTTGCGTCATTAGAATTATGAGTTACCATTTATTGACAATTCATCCGAGGTACTGCCATGTATGGGTGCAGTCTCCATGCTGGCTCCTTCCAGACTTTCCTACACACACAATCCATCATCATGCAATTCTCTAGATCATATCATGGGTGGTACTGTTCTCCAATCCCACATTAACCCTTTCTCTGCAAACACCCTTTTATTACAGTTAAATAAAAGGTATGAATTGATGACATTACAAATGGAATACCTGGGCTGCCTGGCATACTTATCCCTCGCCCTCCAATTGTTCTTTATTTTAAAACTATACTTGAACTTGCCACAGTGGATTAGCTAGAAAATAGATATATTAAATCAGAGCTTGGAGTTGGGCGGAGGGGTTTATATCTTCTTTGTGCTGTCATGTAAAATGGATGATCGCATCCCATTTAGACAATGAAATAAAAAATTGGGAGAGATGTGGAACAAGCTGCTGAGAAAGGTCAGGGCAAAAATTGGACAAACTTTTAACTATTTTACCAGTCAGTGCAAAAATTGCACAACCACAATGAGACAAGGAAAGGAAATAGCCACACACCATGATGGGCGTAAATTAATCAGGCTAGTGATTAAAAGTCTGCGCTGTCACCCTTTCATCTCTATAGAGCTGCACGCAGACAGAAGCCTCCACTTCCCTCTGTCCCCTTAATCCCAATGGAATAAGGGTCACCTGTTTTTGCTAGGATCCTCCTTTCCTATAAGTCCACCAATGCAACAACGGATGGAGGAAGATGAAGGTAAAAAGGACAAAGTACAGCACAGATACCTTGTTGTGAACTATAATAATTAGAATAATGATCATAGATAAAAGTGGGTTATTAGGCCTCATTCCACAGAAACTTCCTGCCCAGCCCTCAACAGCTCAACTCTGTTTCTTCTTCATTTGGTGATGATTAGCTAGTTTTGGAAAGCTGTGGCATTGGCAGATTAGAGCACAAAAGAGCCGAACAAATGAGAAATGGATGAGGATATTGTATATTCCCTGTGAAGATTGAGAAGAAGGTTGCCCATGATTTTGCAGTTTTGTGACCTAGTACATCTGAAGAGAAGGGTATGAGTAGAACATTGCACTCTAATGCATGTTCTGAGGTCAATCTTTGATGCACAGCAACTAATGTGTGTGACTTTGTCTTGTGGCATATAGAAATCTTAATCTTTGTTATAGGTACCAATGGATCCTTGATTGGAATCTGCATGAGATCTCCACATGGGGAACACTCAGTGCCTCCACTTATACAGCAGTGCACATTGAAGCTCTAGCAATAGGAGAGAGAATAGATTGCATACCAGCAATCTACATACCAACTTTCAGACAATGGCATGTTGGATGATGGTGAGTTTCAGGGATTTCAGTATCTAATAGTTGCTATTATCCTGCTGATCAATAGAAACATGGGTCCATTGATATGACAGCAGCCTGATGATGTCTCTGAACACAACCGTACTTGCCATATCTCTGGCCTTCCTCATCAGAGCATCATGCCTGGGGAAGTCAAGGTGGCACCATGCTTCCCAGGAACAAGTTCCAAAGATGCAGTCAGCAGCAACTCCAAGTCCTACAACCCTTTTGCAGAGAATGAACAGTCAACTGCAAGCACAAAACTGTGTCTCAGGTTACTCTAGAACAAGAAACAGAAAGGCATGTATAGCCATTTAGGATGTTAGGAAAGAATAGGCAGCTTTTTTGTTCATTTTCCACTTCATTGGTATAAAATAGGAAGATAATTAACATTGATGTCAAACTAAGAAATGTTAATGAATAAAAGGTGTGTATAGGAAGGGCTTCACATAGTTAGTGTTGATATATTCACCCAGGTGATAATTATTTTGGGAGCAAAGCGGGTTAATGTTTGAAGGATGGATATTGGATTGAGAGATTGCATTTTTATTGTGGAACAGTGGGTACAGTAGTAATGTCGAAGCTAGACCACGTTATACAGAGGAAAAGCCTTCAGTCATGAGATATACTCTGATGCCACTTTTAGCATCCACAGAGGAGTCCTCTGAGTGCATGTTGTTGTGATGCTCTCTTGCATGTCATTCTGGTATCAAAAAAGCAAAGTCCTTCTTTCCAGTAATAGCAAAGTCAACCCCTTTCATATGGCAAATTTGCAAAGAATGCAGCAGGCTGCAACTAAGTGTGAAATACCATCTGATCTATCTTAACAATGAAAACATACCAGTAAAATCCAGATGATCATACATACAAACATACAAATTAGGTGCAGGAATAGGCCATTCAGCCCTTCAAGCCTGCTCTGCCATTTGTTAAGATCATGGCTGATCTGACTGGGCTCAACACCATTTTCCTGTCTACCCTCTATACACTGTTGACTCCCTTGTCAATCAAGAATCTATCCAACTCATCCTTTACAATATTCAATTAGCTTGCTTCCATTGCTCTCTGGGAAAGAGAATTCCACAGACAAGTGACCCTCTGAGAAAAATAAATTCTCCTAATTTCTGTCTTCAATCTCTGCCCATTATTTTTCAACTGTGTCCTCTAGTTCTAGTCTCTCCCACAGTAGGAAGCATCCACTCTGTCAATTCCCTTAGGATCTTACATGTTTCATCAGGGTCACCTCTCATTCTTCTGAACTCCAATGGATACAGGCCCAATTTGTCCAATCTTTCCTTATAAAGTTATCCCCTCATCGCAGGAATCAGTCAAGAGAACCTTCTCTGAACTGCGTCCAATGCATTTATATCCTTTTGTCACAACACCTTGGGCTAGTGCATAGTCAATTCCAGGCCCACTTAACCCAGAGTTGCTACACAGGTTTAAATTTTATTTAAAATACCCTAGGTCAGGACGGCACGGTGGTGGTGCAGTGGTTAGCACTGCTGCCTCACGGCGCCGAGGACCCGGGTTCGATCCCGGCCCTGGGCCATCGTCTGTGTGGAATTTGCAGATTCTCCCTGTGTCTGCATGGGTTTCACCTCCACAACCCAAAGATGTGCAGGGTAGGTGGATTGGCCACGCTAAATTGCCCCTTAATTGGAAAAAAATAATTGGGTACTCTAAATTTATTTTAAAAAAATAAAATGTAATTGATTATCTACCACTCATTTTAAGCCCGCCATTTCAAACTCACCCAACTCTCTATGTATATAAACACACACACAGACAAATAACAGAGGGGAAAGGGTGGCAGAAAGGGAAAGAAAATATAAATAAAAAGATAAAGATCTTTGTAATAAGATGACTTCCAGTGAATGTCTTTCTGAAGTTCAGGCTTTTGTTTTGGTGGTACTTCCTTGTCAGCTTGAGATGTTTATTCTTGCAAGGTTGTCTAATTTCTCTGCAGACTCAGCATCATTTCAGATTTACAGCAAAGGAAGTGCCAGGCTCTCACTGCTTTCAGAACAGTAGAGCGGTTATTTCACTTCAGCAAGCAGGAGAGAGACATGCCAGTGGACAATGGAGTCGCCCTGTACGCGAGCAGTGCAAGGTGTATGTCGGAAGCAGAGTCCGCGGCCTTGCAGATGAGCTGTTTCACAATGTGCACCCCTTTCTCGACTTTTCCATTGGACTGCGGATAGTGCGGACTGGAGGTGACATGCTGGAAATTGTATGACCTGGCAAACATGGACCATTCTCGACTGGTAAAGCACGGGCCATTGTCGCTCATGACGGTGATTGGGATGCCATGCCTTGAGAATGTCTCCTTACAGGCTTTGATGATGGTCCGAGAGGTGAGGTCCGGGAGCTTCAGCACCTCAGGGTAATTCGAGAAATAGTCGAAGATCAATACGTAGACGTGACCATTCGCATGAAATACGTCAATGCCAACCTTGGACCACGGAGACGTCACTATGTCATGCTATTGGAGCGTCTCCCTGCTCTGCGCTGGCTGGAACCGCTGACAGGTAGCACAATTCAGGACCATGTTCATGATGTCCTGGCTGATGCGGGGCCAGTAGACAGCTTGCCGGGCTCTGCGTCTGCACTTCTCGACGCCCAGGGTTCCTCATGAATCTGGCGCAGCACCAAGCCCTGGAGACTGAGCGGAATGACAATCCTGTCCAACTTGAGGATACCATCAATCACCGTCAGGTCATCCTTCACATTGTAAAATTGTGGGCACTGCCCTTTCTGCCAGCCATTGGTGAGGTTGTGGATGACGCGCTGCAAGAGGGGGTCTTTGGCTGTCTCATCACGAATGAGGACTACCTTCTTATCTGTCGCCGGGAGAGTGCTAGCACACAGCTGCACCTGCGATTCGATGTGCTGGATGATCTCCAGCGGCTCACTAGGCGAGGTGACGGAGCGGGACAATGCATCAGCGATGATGAGTTCCTTGCCAGGTGTCTACACCAAGTTGAAGTCATACCTCCTAAGTTTAAGCAGGCTTCTCTGCAACCGAGGCATCATGTCGTTCAGGTCCTTGTGGATGATGTGGACCAGAGGCCTATGATCCGACTCGACAGTGAATGTCGGCAGGCCATAGACATAATCATGAAATTTGAGGATGCCGGTGAGAAGACGCAAGCACTCCTTCTCAATCTGAGCATATCTGGTTTCAGTGGGCGTCATCGCCCTTGATGCATAGGCTACTGGTGCCCAGGATGATGTGTCATCTCGTTTAAGCAACACCACACCGAGGCCATCCTGACTCGCATCTGTGGTCATTGTCTCCCGGTCCGGGTTGAAGAATGCCAGATTGGTGTAGTGGTGAGCTTGGCTTTCAGCTCCAGTCACTCTGTCTGGTGTGACGCCTTCCACTCAAAGGCAGTTGACTTTTTCACCAGGTTGCGTAGGGCCGTGGTGTGTGTAGCCATGTTTGGAATGAACTTGCCCAGAAAATTGACTATACCCAAGAAACGCAGCACCGCCTTTTTGTCCTCCGGGACCTTCATCACCTCGATGGCCTTGATTTTGTCTGTGTCCGGGCGCGCGCCATGCTGTGAGATCTGGTCGCCTAGGAACTGGAACGTCGATGTGCCAAAACAACATTTGGACCTGTTTAACTTTAGGCCGTTGGCATGTACACGGCGGAAGACCTTCTGGAGACGGGACACATGTTCTTCAGGTGTCGTGGACCATATGATGATGTCGTCCACGTACACACAAACCCCTTCAGTGCCTTCCATCATCTGCTCGATCATGATCATGAGAGCATCATGATGCGATGGAATATCTCCGATGCCGAGATGATGCCAAATGGCATGCGATTGTAGCAGTATCTGCCAAAAGGCGTGTTGAAGGTGCAGAGCCTTCTGCTGGACTCTTCCAACTAGATTTGCCAAAATCCCTGTGATGCGTCCAATTTGGTGAAGAAGCTGCGTGTGCCATCTCACTCGTGAGTTCCTCCTGCTTCGGGATGGGGCAGTGTTCTCGCATGATATTCCTATTGAGATCCTTGGGATCAATGCAGATGGGCAGGTCCTCCAGGCTTCTTTACGCACACCATCGTGCTGACCCAGTCAGTCGGTTCGGTGACCCTGGATATGATGCCTTTCTGCTGAAGATCCTTGAGCTGTGCCTTCAGGCGCTCTCTCAGTGGAGCAGGGACTCGTCGTGATGTGTGGACCACTGGCTTGGCATCAGGCCGTAGCAGAATCTTGTATCGATACGGCAGCGTGCCCATCCCGTTGAACACATCTGGATACTGGGCGAGGATGTCGTCGATGCCGGCCTGAAGATCCACATGGGAGGATGTTGTGGTGTAAACCCTTTGAATGAGGTCGAGCTGCTTGCAGGCGTTCGCACCTAGTTGGGATGCCCTGTCCGGCTTAACAATTTCAAAGTGTAACAGTGCTTGTGTGTGTCGGTTGGATACGTGCAGATGGCAGGATCCCAGTGCCGTGATGGCATTCCCGTTGTAATCCAGGAGCTTGCAGGCAGCTGGAAGGATCGTGGGGGGGCTTCTTAATGCGTCTGAAGTCTGCCTGTGAGAGGAGGTTGGCAGAGGCACCGTGTCCAGTTTGAACTGGATGGGGCAGTGGTTGACCTTCATCACTGCTCGCCATTCGTCCTCGGAATCCACAGCTAAAATTGACTGGACGTGCAATGAGTCTGGTGTGGCACATTGTAATAATGCCCACACAGTAGGCGTTGTCCAGGCATTCAACACCTGGATCCGTTGCACTGCCGGGATCAGAATCCTGTAGGCGTTGTTGCACACTCCGGATGCGCCATCGTTGGAATTGGGAGCGCTGGATCCTGACTGGTGGTGCTGATCTGCACAGGGCTGCATAGTGGCCTGGCTTCCCACAGTTTAAACAGCATCTGCCTCTTGCAGGGCAGTGTTTCTTTAAATGGGCGGTGCCACAGTTCGAACATGTCATGACGTCGGCATCCTGACGCTCCGTGCATCGTTGCACATATACAGTGCAGTTCTCCGACATTTGCACCTGCGCAATGCGGGTTTCGGCTGTTTCGTTATCCTGTTCACATCGCGCATGCTTCGGGCCCCGGGAAGAGCGCGTGAAATGGCCGCTTTCGTCAATGTTGAGGCGCTGCATCCAGGAGATGGCCTGCACACTCTCCGCCTCGTGGGAGGCTAGTTTATAATTTTCTGCCGTTTTGTACTGGGAATTGCGATTTTCAGGGTGCTCATGAACTGTGCATGTTTTAATTGTGACTGGCAGGGCCATATGCTTGATCTTCAGTAACTGCTCCCGCAGAGGATCAGCGTGATCTCCAAAAACGATTTGGTCTCTGATCATGGAGTCAGTGATATCACCGAAGTTGCAGGATTGCGCTAGCAGTCTGTTAGTTAAATATGAGTTGAAGGATTTGTCTTTACCTTGCAATCGCTGCTTGAATATGTAGCGCTCGAAGATTTTGTTGGTGTCCACCTCACAGTGACCACCAAACTTGTCCAGGATGGTCTGAAACTTTGTCTTGTCCTGGTTTTCGGCGAAGTGAAAGTTGTTGAATATTTCCAAGGCGTAATCACCCGCTGTGGTGAGGAAAAGAGCTATCTTCCGTGCATCAGATGCACCATTGAGGCCTGATGCTTCGACGTAAAGCTAAAATTTCTGCTTGAATGGCCTGCAGTTGGCATTGAGATTGCCAGAGGTCCTGAGCTGGTGAGGAGTGGGAATCTTTGCCATTGTGCCAGTATACATTCGCTGGTCATCACGGATCTTGCTGAGTTGAACTAACTAGATTGAACAGATTCCTGGTATCATGTTGTGTTATGTAATTTGGAATAACACATGCAGTTTTGAGTAAAAGATGTTCCAGACTTTGAAGTGAGTTCAATGTGTTTTATTGAACTATTAGCACAGTTCTCAATGAGTTTGACTCTCTGCTGATCTAAATGTAGTAACTCAGTCTAACTGAGCCAACCTTGCTCTAAGCCACGTGCTGGGGTGTGATGCTGAGGATACACCCTGTCTCACTCTGTAGATGTTAGTCTGTGGAAAGAGGCGGGGTTTGAGCGCCTCATCCCTTTTGTAGTGAGATGCCACCCCTGAGTCTCCTGACTGCTCATTGGTCGTGTCCTATTCTATGTGTTCATTAGCTAAATGTTTGCATATCATGACAAGGGGGACTTGCAATTAAACTGAAGTGTGGCGCCTAAGCCATAGGCGGGGTGGAGGGGCAGGCTGAGAGTTGGCTGTGATGTGGGACCCATTGGTGGATTTCCCATTTAGAGTGGGAAAACAGCGAGAGGGGTGAACAGCGAGAGAGAGCTGTGGCCAGGCCAGGTAGCCAGCAGCAGCACACGCCCAGCCACCTGAGCGAGAGGTGTGAGGGCCAGGCAATTGCCGGCAATGTATTTTTCAGGGAGCAGTGGGGTGACTCAACTGCATGCCAGGGCTGAGAGTGAGAGGGCTGGGTGGCAACCGGACCAGCGAGGGCGAGAGCAGAAGCCAAGCCAGATAACCAGCAGCAGGAGCGGCCAGTGAGTCAGCACTGGCACCTGCAAGCTGACGTCATCGAGGGGAGCAGCAGAAGGGGCAGCTCGACCCTCAGGCATGGGCTGAGGAGGGCAAAGAAGCTTGCTCTTTCTGAAAATTCACATTTGTTGAAATCAAGACAGGTCAGTCAGTATGAAGAGACACAATGAATCTGGCACAATAGGAAGAGAAAGTTGAAGGCAAGGCAAGAGGACAAAGTTTGACACTTTAAAAGGTTTGAAGTATTAAACCGTGCCCAAACTACACATTCATCCTCAACAACAACATTCACCAAAAGTATTGGTGACTTGTCTGATGAATTTGACTTGCCGAATTCCAGAGGCAATACATCGACTGAAAAGCCTGAACAAGAAGTGGACTCTGAATGGGAATGGAACTATAAGATACTGCTCAAGCTGCTGAAGTGAGGGAAGAAACCTATCCTGAAGGCATTGCTTTATGGTCAAAATCTGTCTACTGGGCATGACTGATTTTTCTTAATAAATAGACCAGAGAACATCATGGAAAATTTGACAAAAGAGTTTGAGGTTCGAGGCCGACCGCAGTTTAGAGTCTTCATGAGTCCCATTTTCTGAGGGTTAAGAAAAATGGCCTGACGGAAAGGAGAAATTGGCTGATTTTTAAGAAACCTCCAAGGCAGTTGACTGTTATGTTTCCAAATTATTCCCTGACCCTTGTAAAGGGAGACAATTATTTTTCGACAGGTACTCTAACTGGAGGAATGTTGGACGAGATATTGCTGATCATGAAACTTCCAAAAATCATATTAAGGATATTCATTCACATATATAAATTTCCTGGAAGACTTGATTCTGTCTTGTCAGCTCAGTTTTGAAAAGGAGTGTTCTTACTGGAGCAAAGTGCTGAGATGTCTTGTTGCCACAGTCAAACTGCTGTTTTCCTTGGGACTTCCTTTAGGGGGATATCATGTTGCTCTCTTTGGTTGGCTCTTAATTAGGCTCTGTTTGATTATGTTTGCTCAAGAGTCGCCAGGTATCTTTCGACACCGCCACAAGGTTCAGAACCGAATACTGATCAATGACTCGATACACCAGTTGATAAGTTCAAAAGCAATGCTCATTTATTTACACACAGTCAAACCTACTCATGCATAAACTCTACACTAAACTACCACTATTACTAAAGCCTATACTTAGCTTCGGGTGCCCACTCAGTCAGAGGAATAATGGCCGTTGCTCGGTTCTGAGGCTGCTGGGTTGAGCTGTTTACAGGGTAGCAACTAGGAGCGTCTATCTCGTAGCGTGCATTGACTTGGAACTTACTTGGTCTGGTGCAGCTGCTAGGCTGGTCTCTCTCTTCGGTGAGAGCCAAAGCCAAAGGAGAAGGATTCTCCCTTGGGGAATATCTTTTATACTGAAACGGGCTTCGCGTGCTTTTGGGCGGGCCTTGAACTTGGCCTCAACTAATTGGGTCTTTCCCAATCAGTCGTATCGATCTTCCTCCAATAGAGGGGTGGTTCCCTGATTGCTGGGCGTGTCCTGGTGACTGTCAGTCTGCTTTGTCTTAGTCTCTTCTGTCGCCAGGGAGTCTGCCTTAACATTGTGTATCTAAATGTTTCCCTTTTGACCCCGGAGATGGCTCATTAGTATGTAGATTGCTTGGTAGTTTCTGTCCTGTCTGAGAGTTTAAGGTTCTAATCAACAGACAGAGCTTGCACCTGCTTGTTTCTTAGTATTGTCCAATTTTCCCTGCATTCTTTGCAAGTGTCCATTTTGTAATCGCGACGTGGCCATCCCAGATGGCTACAATCAGAGTCATCAGTGTTCAGTCGAACAGGAACCTTTTTCGCAAGCCTTGAATATCTCAGTGAATTTGATGAGCTTCTCAAACAGAATTTGATAAGTTATCGATATTGAGGTTCAGGGAAGATCAACTTTTTTTAAAGAAATATTTTTATTCAAATTTTTACACATTTTCAACAAACATTACAGAAAAAAGAAAAACAAAGAACACATAAATAAACATCTTACAATTACATCACAAGTTCCCCCAATATACCAACCCCCCATTAAGCAATAATAAACACAGTAGAAAACATAAAGTACACCCCCTCTCCTCCCCCCCCCCTTCCGGGTTGCTGCTGCTGCTGACCACCTCCTAACGCCCCACTAGAAAGCCTAGGAACGGTTGCCACCGCCTGAAGAACCCTTGCACAGACCATCTCAAGGCAAATTCTACCCTCTCCAATTTCATGAACCCTGCCATGTCGCTGATCCAGGCTTCCACGCTCGGGGGCCTCGCATCCTTCCACTGTAGCAGAATCCTCCGCCGGGCTACCAGGGACGCAAAGGCCAGAATACCGCCTCCAGCGCTCCCGGCTCGTCCGATTCCCCAAATAGTGCTAACCCCCAGCTCGGCTTAACCTGGGTGTTCACCACCTTAGACATCGTCCTCGCAATACTCCTACAGAACCCATCCAGCTCCGGGCACGCCCAGAACATATGGGTATGATTTGCTGGGCTCCCCGAGCACCTCCCACACCTGTCTTCCACCCCAAAGAACCTGCTCAGCCTCGCCCCTGTCATATGCGCTCTGTGAAGAACCTTAAATTGTGTCAGGCTAAGCCTGGTGCAAGAGGAGGAAGAATTAACCCTACCCAGGGCGTCTGCCCACATACCCTCGTCTATCTCCTCACAAAGCTCCTCCTCCCATTTAGCCTTTAGCTCCTCCACTGCGGTCTCCTCCTCCTCCTGCATCTCCTGGTAGATCGCTGAGACCCTGCCCTCTCCAACCCACACTCCTGAGAGCACCCTATCCTGGATCCTGAGTGCTGGAAGCAGCGGGAACTCCCTCACCTGCCGTCTTACAAATGCCCTTACCTGCATGTACCTGAAGGCATTTCCGGGGGGAAGCCTGAATGTTTCCTCCAGCGCCCCAAGGCTCGCAAAAGTCCCATCTAACAACAGGTCCCCCTGTGCCAGCTCATCCATTCTCCCTGGGACGAACCGATGGTTCTCCCGGATCGGGGACCAAACCGAAGCCTCTACCTCACCCCTGTGGCGCCTCCACTGCCCCCAAATTTTCAAAGTCGCCGCCACCACCGGACTCGTGGTGTACCGAGTCGGCGGAAGCGGCAGCGGTGCTGTCACCAGTGCTCCCAGACTCGTGCCCACACAGGACGCCATCTCCAGCCTCTTCCACGCTGCCCCCTCCCCCTCCATTACCCACTTGTGTATCATCGCCACATTGGCAGCCCAATAATACCCACACAGATTAGGTAACGCTAACCCTCCTCTGTCCCTACTCCACTCCAGAAACACCCTTCTCACCCTCGGGGTCTTTTTCGCCCACACGAATCCCATGATGCTCCTACTGATCCGCTTAAAAAAGGCCTTGGGGATCAGGATGGGGAGGCACTGGAATATAAAAAGGAACCTTGGGAGCACCGTCAGCTTCACCGACTGTACCCTGCCCGCCAAGGAGAGTGGCAGCATGTCCCACCTTTTAAACTCCTCCATCTGCTCCACCAGCCTCGTCAAGTTGAGCTTGTGTAGGGACCCCCAGCTCCTGGCCACCTGGATCCCCAGATACCGAAAACTCCTTTCCGCCCTCTTCAGTGGAAGCTCGTCTATCCCCCTTCCCTGGTCCCCTGGGTGTATCACGAATAGCTCACTCTTCCCCATGTCGAGCTTATACCCGGAAAAGTCCCCAAACTCCCTGAGGATCCGCATCACCTCCGGCATCCACCCCACTGGGTCCGCCACATACAGTAACAGGTCATCAGCATACAACAAAACCCGGTCCCCCCCCCCCCCCCCCCCCCGACCCAGCCCCCTCCAGTTCCTGGACTCCCTTACAGCCATAGCCAAAGGCTCAGTTGCCAATGCAAATAGCAAGGGGGATAGGGGGCACCCCTGCCTCATCCCCCGGTACAGCCGAAAGTATTCCGACCTCCGATTCATGGCCACACTCGCCACCGGAGCTTCATAAAGTAGCTTAACCCAACTAATGAACCCCTCCCCGAACCCAAACCTCCTCAACACTTCCCAGAGGTACCCCTACTCCACCCTATCGAAGGCCTTCTCCGCGTCCATCGCCGCCACTATCTCCGCCTCCCCCTCCACTGTAGGCATCATGATTACGTGAAGGAGCCTCCGCACATTGGTATTCAGCTGCCTTCCCTTAACAAAACCCATCTGGTCCTCGTGAATCACCCCTGGGACACAGTCCTCAATTCTGGTAGCCAACACCTTCACTAACAGCTTCGCGTCCACGTTGAGGAGAGAGATTGGCCTATATGACCACACTGTAATGGGTCCTTGTCCCGCTTCAAGATCAGCGAGATCAGCGCCCTGGACATCGTCGGGGGTAGCCCCCCGCTCCCTCACCTCATTGAAAGTCCTCACTAATAGAGGGCCCAGCAGGTCCATGTACTTCCGGTACAATTCCACCGGGAACCCATCTGGCCCCGGTGCCTTCCCCGCCTGCATATTCCCCAGCCCCTTAGTCAGCTCCTCCAGCCCTACCGGTGCCCCAAGCCCAGCCACCTGCTCCTCCTCCACCCTCGGGAACCTCAGTCGATCCAAAAATCGACGCATCCCCCCCCCTCCTCCGTCGGGGGCTCAGACCTATACAGCCCCTCATAAAAGTCTCTAAATACCCCATTTATTCCCACCGCACTCCGCACCGTGTTCCCCCCTTTATCCCTAACTCCCCCAATCTCCCTCGCTGCCTCCCGCTTCCGAAGCTGGTGTGCCAACATCCGGCTAGCCTTCTCCCCGTACTCATACACCGCCCCTTGCGCTTTCCTCCACTGCACCTCTGCCTTCTTGGTGGTCAACAGGTCGAATTCGGCCTGGAGGCTTCGTCGCTCCTTGAGTAGTCCCTCCTCGGGGACATCTGCATACCTCCTATCCACCCTTAAAATCTGCCCCACCAATCTCTCCCTCTCTCTCCTCTCATTCTCCTTGTGGGCCCTAGTGGAGATTAGCTCTCCCCTAATCATCGCCTTCAACGCCTCCCAGACCACCCCCACCTGCACCTCCCTATTATCGTTAGCCTCTAGATAGCTTCCCTATTATCGCTAGCCTCTAGATAGCGGATCCGCCCGCTCACCTCCTCATCCGCCAGCAAGCCCACATCCAGGCGCCACAGCGGGCGCTGGTCCCTCTCCTCCCCTAGCTCCAACTCCACCCAATGCGGGGCATGGTCTGAGATGGCTTTGGCTGAATACTCCGTGCCCTCCACCCTCGGAATTAGTGCCCCGCTCATAACGAAGAAGTCTATTCGGGAGTATGCTTATTGGACATGGGAAAAAAATGAAAATTCCCTGGCCTGACAAACCTCCATGGGTCCACTCCTCCCATCTGGTCCATCAACCCCCTCAGCACCTTGGCCGCCGCCGGCCTCTTACCCATCCTGGACCTGGAGCGGTCCAATGCTGGATCCAGTACCGTGTTGAAGTCCCCCCCCATTATCAAGCTCCCTGCCTCCAAGTCCGGAATCCGGCCCAACATGCGCCTCATAAATCCGACATCGTCCCAATTCGGGGCGGATACATTCACTAATACCACCCGCACTCCCTGCAGCTTACCACTCACCATCACATACCTACCTCCATTGTCTGCCACGATGTTCAGCGCCTCAAACGACACCCGTTTCCCCACCAAAATCGCCGAGTGGAAAAACCTGCCCTACCCACCCCTTTCTCAGCCTAATCTGATCTGCCTCCCTCAAATGCGTCTCCTGGAGCATGACCACATCTGCCTTCAGTCCCTTCAGGTGCGCGAACACACGGGCCCTCTTGACCAGCCCGTTCAGGCCTCTCACATTTCAAGTTGTCAGCATGATCAGGGGGCTTCCCGCCCCCACCCCTGCCGATTTTCTAGGCCAGCCACGTGCCCGTGCCTCCTGCACTCTCCATTCCCCCCAGCGGCAGACCCCCGCCCCGACTCTCTCTCCGAGCTCCAGCTCACCTTTGGCCAATGCGGCAGCAGCCCAGTTCCCCCCCCCCCCCAAGCTGCGTTGCTCCCCCCATAGCACTCCCATAAGTCAGCTGACTCCTGCTGACCCCGGCCACTCCATCGACCCCCCCAGTGTGGTAGTCTCCCCCCCCTCCTCCCCCCCCCCCCGGTCCATCAGTGGGCGCTCCTCTCCAACACTGCCCTCCCCCCCCCCCCCCGGCCCTGCACACTTCCTTCCCTAGCGCGGGAAAAAGCCCGTGCTTTCCATCAGACCTGCCCTGCCCTCTCTGGCGCATCTCCCTTTTGCAGCCTAATCCCAGCTCCCCCACCTCGGGCCTCCCATCTCCCATCCCCCCAACGGGGCCCTGTCCTTCCAACCACCGACGCCCACATCCTCACAAAACCCCCACTTCGAACCAATTCACCCTACCCCACCCAGCACCCAAAGAAACAATACAGAACAGAACATCCCCCAACATCCCCCCAAAGCACAGTAACCACAGTAGCCCCCCGCAACCTCCCCTCACAACCGACCCTCAGTCCGTGTCAAATTTTACGGCCTGAATAAAGGTCCACGCCTCCTCCGGCATCTCAAAGTAATGGTGTTGGTCCTTAAACATGACCCACAGTCGCGCCGGCTGCAGCATCCCGAATTTCACCCCCTTCCGATGCAGAATTGCCTTAGCCCGATTGTACCTGGCCCTCTTCTTGGCCACCTCCGTGCTCCAGTCCTGGTATATCCGGACCTCTGCATTCTCCCACCTGCTGCTCCGCTCCTTTTTTGCCCATCTTAGGACACACTCCCTGTCCATGAAGCAGTGGAACCGCACCAATACCGCCCGCGGCGGCTCGTTAGTCTTGGGCCTCCTCGCCAGGACTCGGTGGGCCCCATCCAGCTCCAGGGGCCTCGGGAAGGCACGCGCGCCCATCAACGTGTTCAGCATCGTGACCATTTATGCTCCAGCGTCCGACCCCTCCACTCCCTCCGGGAGACCCAGAATCCGCAGATTCTTCCTCATCGACCGATTCTTCATGTCCTCGAACTTCTCCTGCCATTTGTTATGCAGCGCCTCGTGCGCCTCCACCTTCACCGCCAGGCCCAATATCTCGTCCTCATTCTCCGAGGCCTTCTGCCACACCTCCCAGATCGCCGCCCCTTGGGCCTTCTGGGTCTCGACCAGCTTGTCGATCGAAGCCTTCATCGGCTCCAGCATCTCTGCTTTCAATTCCGTGAAGCAGCGCTTGAGAAACTCCTGCTGCTTTTGCGCCCAGGCTGCCTGGTCTCCATCCGCCGCCATCTTGGCTTTCCTCCCTCGCACTTTTCGCTGCACCAGAATTACTTTTTTCACCGCTCCACTCCTGGTCCAATCCATACAGTGCCGGGGAAATCATACTGTCACCTTCCCACACTGGGAACCGCCGAAGAAATGCCGCTGGGCCCCTCAAAAGAGCCCAAAAGTCCGTTTCTGGCGGGAGCTGCCAAATGTGCGACTTAATAGATACTAAAACCATTCCATAATTGTTAATTCAACACCAGAGGTGAGTCATGTGGACCAATTAACATTAATTTTTAAGATGTGTGACTAGCGATGGTGAAGGTGTAGAGCGATAGTGTTTTATCCGGCTAAAATCCCACACTTCACGTCACTGTCCATGTGGAGTTTGCACATTCTCCCCTTGTCTGCATGGGTTTCACCCCTTCAACCCAAAAATGTGCAGGGTAGGTGGATTGGCCACACTAAATTGCCCCTTAATTGGAAAAAAAATAATTGGGTACTCTAAATTTATGTTTTTTCAAAATCCCACACTTCTGAGTGCTTGGAGACAACT